>NC_083354.1:306425-440446 GCF_030254825.1 Meriones unguiculatus | reverse complement strand
AATAGTTAAGATTTCTGAAGAAATGGCTTACAATGTTTTTGTATGAAGTTCATATAAATGTTAGTCATCATCACACTTATTGACCTTTCAAATTTATTTTCATGTCTTAAGATAATACCAAACAAACAAATGAGCAGAAAAGAATTCTCAATGAAATCAGACAGTGAGCGCAATATTGGAGAAGAACATGCATAGGGATTGTACATTGTTTTACAACCCACAGTGCTCTGCAAGTGGGACTTTCCTTGAGCCTGTCCACAAAGCACAGGCATGATTTTACTAAGAATACTTTCAAACTGCAAAGTCACCCCTGAATGATATCTCATGCCTGTAATTCCAAAATTTGGGGTTTTTAGACCTCAGGATTACTATGAGTTTCAGGCCATCATTTACCACCAAAGAAGTCCATGCATCAAAGCTTCATCTTCCAAAGAACACACAAAAATACATCTTGTAAAGAGAAGACATTAGCTATAAATTTCTTTAAAACTGTACATAATTTTCAAGTAGAGGCAAAAAAGAATAAATGTTTGCTAACAGGAATAACTGAATTTGGGATTTTAGAGAAACAAGCTACAAAAGCAAAAGATGAGGAGATATTCAATGGGGAATTCACTGACACAGGGTCAAAAGCTTGCTCTTTTAAGGTATGACAGAACATAGTGTCTCCAGATTATCCCTAATATCCGCTGACAATAAGTGCATGGATTGTGGACAGCTATCTTAGATGTAACAGTCCCAGTATGGGCCTCAGATAACAAAGCCCTTCCATGCACTCCTCCATGCTCACCTGGAGCAGCACCACATATGGCTGCTGGGACATTGTCATCAGCTCCCGATACATTTCTATTAGTTGACTCCTCTTTTGGACCATCAAGGCTTCACTTTTCCTCAGTTTCTCTAACCTAGTCTGGCCTTCATTTTCCATATACTCTATATGCTGCTTTTCTTCTTCATAATGGATTGGATGTAGTTTCCTATATTCTTTCCTGATCATTTCTTTCCGAAGAGTCACATAGTCCTGAAGGAAAAGCCCAGAATATTTTATCATCTCAACTGATTCCATCTAAGCTTAAATTTGACTGGTCGATCCTGTCCCCACTTTTACTGTTCCCACTTTTTAGAAATGGAAATTATTTTATTTCATTCAATTTTCTTTGTTAGTGGCACAATCAAACAAACCCATCGTTTTCTCTAAGTATTTTCATCAATTTAATGACATCTTGAGCCAATTGAAAAGATATTTTTGATAATTCATATGTTCACACAAACATAACATTCTGCACGTAGAAATTAAATATCATGATATAGCCATAAAGTCAAACACACTGTGCTGAACTGTCAGGAAGTCACTCATTAGACTCAACATTCTCTACCACAGCCTGTCCACGCTCTCTGAGTGCAGAGTTGTATACCACACTCAGAATTAGAGACCTGCAGAAAAGGTTTTCCTAGTATCAATGCCCATGCCTTATTCCCAGCTTGTGAAGTTTTCAAGAGAGCTGCCTCAACCTATTTTCAAGCTGATTTTCAGCATCAGTTTCATACCCACCGACCACTGAGTTGTCATTCTGTTCTCTGCCTTTAGATTCTCTTGATTTTCTTGGAGCTTCTCCCATAAAGATGCCATTTGATTTAGAAATCTCTCCTGTAAAACACAATGAGTGTCTACTTTGGGTAGTACTGATGGACCCTTAGGCAATGAACAGATTACTTTAGGGAGAGTAGAAGGATCACAGTGTACTTCATTTTTCTTTTATTGACAATGAATTTTAGATTTTAGGGAATAGAAATAAAAAATACAACATAACCCTTTGTTAAGTGATTTATAAGCCTCACTGGGTAACATCCATCTGGTTGGGATTCCCAGATCCTTCTCTCTAGTTAATTCCAATGTATTTTTTTTCTCTCATTTAGTCACCAGTCATGGACAGTTTAGAAAGATATGATCTTACGTGGTCACTTTCTAGTGACCTGGACATGAAGAAATATAAATTAGATATTATCTTTACACTTAGGGTTTTCTAAACAAATGTTTATATTTATAGTCACTCTCTCTCCATTACATGTTTAAAATTTGCCACCATTTAGAACAGAAAGGCTTCCTCATAATCAGGACAGGCATCTTTCTGTGCTCTGCTAAGCTCCCTCTCTCCAGCTGCCATGTTCTCTCAGAAACATCACTTACCATTTGCCCCTCAGCAGCTGCTTCAATGGGACAGTGTCTGTGACCCTTGTGTTCCTGAGAGTCAGAGCACAGTTGACAGAGAAGGACCCTGTTCTCCTCACAGAAGATCCTCTTTATCTCCTTGTGGGTCACACACTTGTTCTCCTCAGAGTTCAGGTACTTCATGAGAATGTTTTGTCTGGCAATGTGCACCAGCTTCTTCAGAACAACGTTGGTTCTGAAGTCCTGTTGGGATGGATGCCTACATGTGGGACAGTGGACAGGAACTTGCAGGTCTTCCCAGGAAAGGCAGAGGCAGGCCCGACAGAAGCTGTGTCCACAGCTTATGGTGATTGGGTCTGAAAGGCAGCCCAAGCAGATGGAGCAAGTGAGCTCTTCCTGGAAAGCCTGTGAGATGCCTGACTCCATTTTCCTGAGGAAAGAAACAGAATTACTATTATTGGGCACTAGAGAAGCAAGAAACTTCACAAAATCTGACTCAAATTGTGATTCAGTTCTGTCTGTGTCAAAACAGGATTCATTTTTTGTATGACCAAAAGGAAAATGAAGCATAGGTGTATAGTTGTTGATAATTCCTGGCACAATTTTCTCTATGGAAACACAGAGCATCTGATGACCTTCTGTCTTCCCATCTGCAATTCTTCTGGAGACTTCAGCCCAGATTGGTATGTTGATTCAAGGCCATAGCCATCTTTGATGTAGAGAAAAACAATGTGGTAGGAAAAATACACTGTACAGTGATCAAAGTCAATCAACTACACAGCTGGCCTTTCATTGCAGACGTACGTTAGTAGAACACCTTCTTCTTTTCTATTCAATAAAATAAACCCTACTTTACACCTATTCCATTAAATGCTTTTGTTTGATATCACATTAAGTTTCCTTTGTTCCACCACTTGCCAAGAATAATACTTTATGATGGCTCATAACTCAAGAGTATTGGCCATCATGCTGTGAAAGAAATGGTAGCAGGAGTTCAAAGCAGCTGGTCTCCTGGCATCCAACATCACACAGTGGGAAGCAAGAAAAACTTATGTTCAGCTCCTCTTCTGCTTTTTCTTTAGTTTGAGACCATAACCCATGAAATGGTGCAATTATCTCAATAGAATTTATGGTGGAACTTTGCATCTGAAAAATCAAACCCAATAATCATTCACAGAATTGAGAAGTCATTTTCATACCAATCCTAATTAACACCAGTTGAATACTAGGAAAACCCTCTGTGGAAATTGTTTGCTTCCCAAAGACACAATTCCTGCCTTGAGTTTATGAGGGAAAATCTTGAGACATAAAGGAAGCTCTCGTGACTATTTGAGACTTGGTTATCTAATCAATAGGGTTCCCATTTCTCATCTGTTTTAACTTTTACAAAATAAATAATCTTGCTTTTATTGATGCCAATTTTGTGATAATAACTTAAATTTCCTGGGATTTGAAACTGATGGAGTCCAGTGGCTATATAGGTGGTTGAGACATAACTCAAAATCCAGGACTAACACTCGTTTTCAATGATTAGAAAAAAAGATGTGGCCTTAACTTCTCTGATGGTCATGTTTTCCATGAAGTTAATTTTTTGTATAATAGACAACTCACCCCATAATGCTTTGGAAGTACACAGAGTTAACTAAAATACAACACTGAGGCTGAAGGTTGCATCAGACTTTAACCAGAATGTACTATTATAAATAGAATGGTGTGATTAGTGCTGTCTTTAACTGCATACAGCCTTCCAACTCAATATCAAGCTCTGTCAGGAATAGCCAATTCTACCAACATGGTAGACTATCAAGCAGCCCAGAAGACTCAATGCAATTCCTACCAACATTCCAACACAGTTCTTTAGAGACCTTAAAAGAACAATTCTCAACTTCATATAGAAAAGTAAAACAGCCAGCATAGCTGAAACAATCCTGTACAATAAAACAAAATACAAGAACCAAAAACTTCCTGAGTTATCACCATCCGTGATATGCTGTATTACAGAGCAATGGTTAAGAAAAATCACATGTTATTAGTATAAAAACAGAGAAGTTCATGAAAGGAATTGAAGAGTCAGAAATAGACCCAGATACTGGAGTTTTTACAAAGAAGCCAAAACCATTCAACAAATTGTGTTGGTATAACTCGATGTCTGTATGCAGAAGAATGCAAATAGATCTATATTAATCACCCTGCACAATTCTACACTTCAGGAGGTTCTAAGACCTCAACATAAACCAGATACACTAAATCTAATGAAAGAGAAAGTGAAAAATAGACTTGAACTCATTGGTACAGGAAACAACTTCCTAAACAGAACAACAACAGCTCAGGCACTAAGATCAATAATCAATAAATGGGACCTCATGAAATTGAATAAGTTCTCCAAGGCAAAGGACACTCTCAATAGCACAAAATAGCAGCCTTCAGAATGGAAAAAGATCTTCACTAACCCTACATCTGACAGAAAGCTAATATCAAAAATATATAAAGAACTCAAGAAATTAAACACCAGCAAACAAACAAACAAAAAAAAAACAATTAAAAAATGTGGTATAGAGCTAAACAGAGATTTCTCAAGAGAGAAATGTCTAATGATCAGGAAGTACTTCAAGAAATGTTCAATGTCCTTAGTCATCAGGGAAATACAAATCAAAATGACACCAAGATTAGATCTTACACCCATCAGAATGGCTAAGACCAAAAAGTCAAGTGCAGCACATTCTGGCAAGGATGTGGAGCAAGAGGAATGCTTCCCCATTGCTGGTGGGAGTGAAAATTTGTACAACTACTGCAGAAATCAATCTGGAGTTTTCTCAGAGAACTGGGAAACATTGTACATCAAGACCCAGAAATACCATTCCTAGCTATATACCCTAAAGATGCTCCACCGTACCACAAGGCCACTTGCTCATTTATGTTCATAGGAGCTTTATCCATAATAGTCAGAGGCTGAAAAGAACCTAGATGCCGCTCAACTGAAGAATGGATGATGAAAACGTGGTACACTTGCACAATGGAATACTACTCAGTGATTAAAAACAGAAAAATTTACTTCTATGCTGTTCCTAAATATCTCTAAATTCTGATATATTTCCAAATAATTTAGAGCATTTAATCATTATATATTATAAGTATATCCATTATTTGGAGGTGTTAGTCTTGCATCTATGCAGTACATACAAAAGAAAACACTCTTAAAATATTTTATAATTTGGCAAAGCACAAAATTGAAAAGTATCTTGTAACAATCCCCCAGATCATCACATCAGACCATCTAGAATGTTCATTATGACAAATCTAAAAATATCCATAACTTTAATCCACATTATATAAGGAGAAAGATGACCAAGAAAGATGATCACTTTTTTTTGTTAAACATAAAAATGTTAATTCTAAACAGAACCTTCAGATTTGTAATTAATTAAAAATAAAAAACATAATATACTTTTTCCTTGTGAATTTCTCACTCACCCAAGAAATTTTCTCAGGCCTCAGCAGTGTTTGGTAGAGATGCAGTATTATTAGCTCAGCTCTGGGGTCAAATTCTCAATGTGTGGAAGTGATAGATCTAGCAGGGTCTCGAGCTAGAAGGTTTGGAAACACACTCCACACTCGGTCTAGTCTGGAGAAGAATGAACCTGGTTAGGCCCTGGAGTCTCCTTTCATGGAGGCTGTGATGACCACGCCCACTTCTTCCCCTGGTTGCTTTCACTAATGTTTCCAATAGTGAGTTCTTGTAGATTGAACCAACCTTGTTTCCAATCTGCACAAGCAAATCTCCACAACAAGTTTTCCCGAGTTACTGTTTAGCTGGGTGGAGGCTCACACCTTTAATCCCAGAGTCCTAGGTCCTGGGCTAATGAAGCAGGAAATTTTTAGTTCAAGGCCTGCTAAATTATACAGTAAGAACTTTGCTTTTTCTTTTTTTTTTTTTTAAAGGTACGTAATTTACAATAATAGTTTACAGTGCTCATATTTTGTTTTCAATCATGTAACAGATGATGGTGTCATCCATCTCTGATTCAAGCAAATACCAACAATAAAATGTTAAGATCTTCAAGAATTCTGTCCTTGTTTTGATCACCAAGCCTTTTTTATTACTGTTGCTCTATAGGACAGCTTGAGAACAGGGCTACAGATACCTCCAGAAGATCTTTTATAGATTCTATTTCACTAAAGAGTTTGGGTCAGTTTTGTTGCAGGGTATTTGATCCCCTTGAGAACCCCAACATTTGTGAACTCTAAAGCACCATTTTCTTTTGATTGAGCCCTAACACACACCTTTAATTTGAGAACTTTCTGTTTATTATAAACATATGATTATGGTGTGGTTCACCCAGACCTAGCACACACCTTTAATCCAAGAGGCCTCTGTATTGTGGATCTAATAGAGAAGTTTATATGACATTAAGACAGTAGATTCTCAGGCTTCCAACCAGATATGGGGAATACAGAAATCAGCCTTTGAATTAATTACACAATAACCTTATGCATACCAAAAAATGTAGGTAAGAAACCTGTGAACTTCACATAACTCTTTTTGTATTTTCCAATATAGTGAGGAAAATCATTATCATTTTACTCAGTTCATACACTGTTAAACAGCTAGTTTGTGCACCAAGTTTTTAATACTTTTTAAATAGTTCTGCCTAGTACCCATCTGGGTTTTTTCCAGCTTCTGGCTATTATAAATAAAGCTGCTACAAACATGGTTGTGCAAATGTCCTTTTTGTTTATGTGAGATTCTTTGGATATATGCCTAGGGGTGGTATGGTTGGATCTTGAGTTCCAATCTAGAAAAGATCATTCTGAGTGAGGTAATGAAGAGTTTAAGTTAGCCTGGGTATAGTTAGCCTGAGTATAACTCCATTTGGAAATAAAGAGCCATCTTGACTGGGAGCTGAATTCAGGTACCAGGAAAAATCACAGAATGTACACCTGGCAGAGAACAAAGTTAACTTTCCTAGCAACAGCCTCCAGGAAATAAAACAGAATAAATGCTTCATAGAAAATAGAGACAAACTCCCTGGCAATAATCAATGGGAATCAGTTGGAAATTGGGTGGGAAAATTCTCCCCAATGTTTCAGATATGGTTTAGAAAAATAGCCATTGTGATTATATGCCTTAGCCATTGTGATTGTGTGCCTCAGAAAAGGTCACCCCGCCCTGCTAAACTTCACCCAATTCTGTAATGCCAAGTCTTGTGCTCCCCCCCGCTTGTTGCCATGGAAATCCCCTGCTCACAGACTTTCCCTTTAAAAATCCTATTCACTCAGAGCTCGAGGTCTCACTTCTCTACTGCCATGTCAGTGAGACTTGGGTCCAGAGTTCGACTGCTCTTGTAATAAAGCTCTCTTGCTATTGCATCAAGTCATCTCCTGGTGGTTTCTGACGGTCCCATGAACCTGGCATTACACTAACCCAGAAGCAAAAAGTCACACATGGTATATACTCACTTATAAGTTGGTATTAGGCATATAATATAGGATAATCATACTAAAATCTGTACACCTAAAGAAGCTAATCAAGAAGAAGGACCTAGGTAAGGTGCTCAATCTTCATTCAGAAAGACAAATGGGACAGACATCAGAAGAGGGAGAAAACAGGGAACAGGACAGGAGCCTATCACAGAGGGCTTCTGAAAGACTCTACACAGCAGGGTATCAAAACATGTGCTGGGACTCATAACCAAACTTTGGGCAGAGTGCAGGGAATTTTATGAAAGGGGGGATAGAAAGAAGTGTTATGAAAGAAGTGGGAGATAGGAAGAACAGGAGGGGACAGGAGAGTAATAGAACCCAAATATCTGGGCACAGGGTCTTTTGTGAGACTGATACTCCAACCAAGGACCATCCATGGACATAACCTAGAACCCCTGCACAGATGTAGCCCATGTCAGCTTAGTGTCCAAGAGGGATCCCTAGTAATGGGAACAGGGATTGTCTCTGACATGAACTCTGGCATGAACTCAGTGGCTGGCTCTTTCATCACCTCCACCTGGGGGGTGGGGGGAAGCAGCCTTATTAGTCCACAGGGGAAGACAATGCAGCCAGTCCTGAAGAGATCTGATAAGCTAGGGTCAGATGGAAGGGGAGGAGGACCTCTCCTAGCAATGGACTTGGGGAGGGGCATGGGAGGTGATTTGGGAGGGAGAATGGCGTTGGGAGGGAATGTTGGAAATGGCTCCAGCTGAGATACAAAATGAATAAACTGTAATTAATATAAAAATGAAAATTTAACTTTAAAAAATAAACTAAATTACTGTAGTTACACTAGTTCTGTTAAATAAAACCCAAGCAGTTGGGTAGAGTGAAGTAGGAAACCCATTTTTTTATCTTGATTTTGTTTTCATTAATTTTCTTTTCTTTTCTTTTCTTTTCTTTTCTTTTCTTTTTTTGAGACAGGGTTACTCTGTGTAGTCATGAAAGTTCCAGAACTCCGTCTGTATAACTGGTGAGCCTCTAAGTCACAGAGGTCTGCCTGCCTCTGCCTCTGGTGTGCTGGAATTAAAGGCCTGTGCCACCACCACTTGGGGATTAACCTGTATTTTTTTGAGGTGATAAAATCCTTCTTTCATCTCAGACATATTTCTGATGGCAGGCTACACATCTAAAGACCACTGAAGATGATAACTTTCTTGTTTTCTGCTTGCCTTCAATCTGGCTAGCAAGTTCATATTTTTTGGTAACTGGGATTAGAGCCTACTTCTTTGAAATACTGGTATTTACTGAAGACCAGCTGAGGCATCCAGCCACATGGTCTGAACAGCAACTGGATTCTTCAACTTTCCTTTTGCAGACAGTCATTGTTGGATTAGGTGGACCAGAAACTGCGGGTAATTCTTACAGATCCAGTTTCTACCTCTACAGAGAGATTCATTCTATCTGTTCTGTTTACCTACACATCCTTTGCTGATACTACTGTGTTTTTCCAGTTTTTTTCGCAGTTACAGAGGAAGACGTGCCTGCTCCAAATTGTGCATCATCTGTTTTCTGTTTTTCTCTCAGGGTTGTCTGATATCTACCAGGCGAGAAGTAGCTGCAGTTTAGCTGACCCGAGTGTGAAGTCACAGAACAACAATCTCATTTTGTTTCCTAAAATCCTTCTAAACCATTAATATTCATAGTAGCCTTCCTCTTGCGGACAGATTGTTCACGCCACTGCAAGTTGAATAATGGGCTGTTCAAGCTATCCACCTTGATTCCAGGAGGAGGAGGGGAAGTGCCTACTGAATGCTGGAGACAGAAAGGTAGGTTATTATACAAAGAGCACAAATCTACAGACATACAAATCCCTGCAGATCTTGAAAAGGTGTGGCCCTCATTCTCCGCATCTCGAAACACAGTCTAAGTCATGGATTCAAGGTCCCTGCGTGGAGCATAGTCTTCTCCAGGGTTAGCTTTCTCCATCAGCCAGGTTCTCTTTGCTCTTTGTAATTAGCAAACATGCAATCAGGCCTCCTGGGCCAGGAAGCACAATGCTTTGTCCCCTCAGTACACTGTGACCCTAGGGGAGGTGCTCATGTCGCTCAAGACTCAGTGGCCAATCAGGACTTCCAGGTGAATCCTGTGATCAGAGGAAGAGGAGAGTTCTTCTGGGTGCCACTGGTTTTCAGGGTATGTTCCATAGCTGAGCTGTGTGGAATGGTTCGCCTGCTGTGGTCCGAGCTCAGCTGCTGGGTCCTGTGAGGGGATTTCAGGCGAGTTCCAAAGTCGCAGCATGGTGAGTGTGTGGTCGCCACCCTCAACATGCTGGAACAGGAGGCTGAACAGCAGGAGCTGGGGTGGTTGGTCTTTTCCGGGCTGGGTGGGAACCCGCAGCCATTAGCTGCTTGTGAGGTCCTTTGTCCTAGCCTTAGGAATGCTGAGCTATCTGAGTCACTTGTGTTTGAAGTGGGATGGACTGTGAGCCAGACTGGATGTGGTGACCTGGGCAGAGGCCCTTGCCCTATCAGCCTCTCCTCCTGGAGAGGAGACTCTACAGCTCTGGCCTGTAAAAGGACTTTTATTCTCCTATTGTGGTTGTATTTGAGGCTTAGTACCAGCTCCTGCTTACTTAGATCTATTCCTGGATGCATCTAGCTTTCTAATAATGTAATCTAAGCCTAGAATGTTTTCAGCCTCTGAGCCTTACTGCTTAATAAGCTCACATTTTCTAGTTCTTTCTGAGTTCTGGCTGACTTGTTCATTTCAGCTGTTCTGGCTCAGACTCCTCTCTAAGCTGAGTGATTCAATCTGGCTTCTCTCTCAGGCTCTGAGTTGCTTTTCTTGGCCTCAAACTAACTTCAGCCATCTGCTCCAATCTTCTGCCTCCTTCGCAATCTCTGGCTCATTCTGTCTTCTCTGTTGACTAGCTTGTTCTCTCAGTCAACCTCTCTGTGTAAACATCTCCTCTAGAACTACATCCTGTCTCTATGCATTGCCCCTGAAATAGCTTTCCTTTCCTCTTTCCTCTCCTGAAAGTTGGGCTTAGCCTATTCTGTCAAGTCTTTCTCTGATTGAACACTGTTTCTGCCAGTCAATTAAACATTGCTTTCAAACATGGTGCTTCTGTCTACAATCTTCTGTGTAAAAACTGTTACAAACTGTCTATTTGATTTTTTTTTTGTAGGAGTGATGACCTCTGTATTTGTTTTATTTCTGTATACATGCAATCATATGTAACATTGGTCAAGTTCACATTTTATCTGGCTTACTTTCCTTAGGTATTTTGATAAAAATTTTACTTTATTTTGAGGTTATTTTTCTCTTTTTATCTTTATTCATTTATTCTTTTATAAATATTATATACTTTCATGATATTTTTAGCTTCATAGTAAGTACAGAAGTCATGTTGTGCCTATATGTATAGTTTTTCACATAGCACATAGTTTTGAAATCAGCTTTCTTGTTATAAATTGTTAGGAACTTGATTTGGAATATATTGATTTATGCTGCAAATTGAACATATAGAACACTTATTTTGAAAATACATCCTATTAATGGTGTTGTTTCTATTTGTATGAAAGGGTAAAATTATTGTTCAGTTCTCATTTATTTAGCAAAACGAATTATTGTGTGAAACTGAAACTGATGTGAAAAAATGTACAAAGGCATTGGATGAGGACTTTAGTATAGAGTTCAGTGACACAATACATGATCATGATTACATTAAGTATGGTATAATTGAGAAAACCAAAAGAATGAAAATAAAACATGCTCCAGAATTAAACAGTGAATCTGAATGTGACATGGGATTGTATATTAACATGCAAAATTAACTCTGGTAGCAGTAGTTTGGGCTTTTCCTCAGATAGCAAGTACATTTAATTGAAACCTTGTTGAATTTTTAGAGTTGATGAAAAGTTGCATTTTTTCTGAATTCCAAGACATTGGAACATAGTTTGTATATCCAAGCAACCCCATTATACAGAGTTGTCATGAAATGACAGACATTGCTGTGGATCCCAGGAATCTATTCAGTAGATTTTTCATGCTCTTGAAAAACTTCAGGGCACTGTGCTCAATGAATGAAGACTATATCAAGATTAAACTGTTATACACTTATAAAGTCCTCTCAGAGTCAGTGCTATATTGGTGTTTGAAATAGCATGTAATTACAGCTTAAGCTGTGTTCTTTTTCTTCTCTGATTTTTATGTTTCATGGGTTCTCATTTGTCAGGTGGATGTGAGAGCTTCAGCTATCTTGTCTACCCTGCAGGTAGCAATAGAAAAGAAAGAGCAGAAAGCACAGAAGCTAGTAGAGACAATTAACTACTAAAAGTTTTTTTTTAACATTTTTAATTGGTGTGTGCAGAAGAAAAATTAAATACCAAGATTGTGTAGCAAGAGTTGTTATGAGAAGCAAATGTGCTTTTACAGTATAGTGTCTAAATGCAAGAAGTCGTACTATTTGGAAGATATGCAAGCTTCCTGCCAATGAATCATACTCTATGACAAAGGAAAAATGAGGTTAGGAAACAGACTTACCATGTTATTCAATTTAAATTATTACAATAAATTATACTTTAAGAAAAATGTAATAATCTTAGACTCATCTCTTTTTTTCTTCTGATTAGTTACCAAGTCTTAGTTAGTAACCCTTTCACTTTTGCTTTGGAGAATGTGTTTAAACATTTAATAGTTTTATACATCAGTTTATGTTTTATGTATTATATAATTAATATTGCAATGATGATAACATTACATAGGAATTTCTTTTTGAGTAATTATTAAAACACTAGTTTTTTATTAATCAATTAAATTTAAATATCAGTCATAGATTCCTCCCTCCTTTTCTTACATTCCCTCCCTCCCTTCTTCATCCCTTCTCCACTATTCCTCAGAATAGAGAAGTTCCCACCCTTCCTTACAGCCCAGTTCATGTATTCACAGGAGGATGGAGTTCATCTTCCTCCCATGTGTCCTGGTAGGGAAGTCTCATCAAGGGGACATGATAAAAAAGCAGGCAACATAGTCCCTGTCAGAGATATCTTCCACTCCACTAACTAGTGTGCCAACATGAAACTTTAGATGCTCATTGTTCTTATGTTCTTGGGGTCTGTGCATTGTAGTATGTCTATTCTGTAGTAAATGACTAAAATCCACTAATAAGTGAATATATTACTTGTGTGTCTTTCTTGGTCATTGTTAGGTCACTCGGGATGATCCATTTCCCTGCAAATTTCATGATTTCCATGTTTTTAATGGCTGGGTAGTATTCCATTGTGTAAATGTGCCACAGTTTCTTTACCCATTCTTCAGATGAGATGCGAATAGGTTCTTTAAAGTTTCTGTATGGTAGGAATAAAGCTGCAATGAACATAGTTGAGCAAACGTCCTTGTTGTGTGGTGAAGCATCTTCCAGGTGTATGCCCTGGAGGGGTATAGCTGGGTCTTGAGATCCAGCTATTCCCAGTTTTCTGAGAAAGTGCCAGATTGATTTCCAAAGTGTTTTGTATAAGTTTGCTCCCCCACCAGCAATGGAGGTGTGTCCCCCTTCCTGCATATCCTTGCCAGCACGTGTTGTCACTGGAGCTTTTGTTCTTAATCATTTTGACTGGTGTAAGATGGAGTCGCAGAGTTATTTTGATTTGCATTTCCCTGATGAGTAAGGAGGTTGAGCATTTCTTTAAGTTCTTTTGTGCTGGAGCCTGCCTACAGAGTCAAACAGTACCTGAGTGGGGAGTGAGGATTGAAATAAATCTTATAGGCAAAGCAAAAACAAGTCACATCAATTCAAAAAGAAAAGTTCTTGGAACTCCCAAGCTTCTTTTCTAAAACTATTTCTCTAAAGCAGATATGTCCAAGGTCACACAAACAAGCTTTAAGGAACTTGGAACAAGCTTTAAGGAGCTTGGTGAAACTTCCTCTTTCTCTGTCTCAAGGTGAAGGCCAGGGCGAAAACATATTTTTCGAATAACAAAGCAGCTCAACAAGCAGCTCTCCACACTTATGCACCATTCAAGATTTCTCTGTTGAGAATTGTCTATCCCTGTTTCCCATTGTTTAATTGGATCATTTGGTTTGTTGGTGTGTAATTTCATGAGTTCTTTAATGTAATTCTGGATGTTAGCTCTTTGTCAGATGTAGGATTGGTGAAGATCTTTTCTCTATCTGTAGATGGCCATCTCCTCCTATTGCTTTACAAAAGCTTTTCAGAGTCAAGATGTCTCATTTATTAACTGTAGCTCTTAGAAACTCAACTATTGGTATTCTGTTCAGGAAGTTGTCTCTTATGCCAGTAGTTCAAGATTGTTACTCACTTTTTCCTCTGGCAGATTTAGGGAATCTGGCTTTAGGTTGAGGCCTTTTTTGTTGTTTTTTTTTATTTTATTTATTATTTATTACAATTTATTGACTTTGTATACTGGCTGTAGCCTCCTCCGTCATCTCCTCCCAATCACAACCTCCTTCCCACTTATTTCCCTTGAAGAGTTTAAGTTAGCCTGGGTGTCTCCATTTTGAAGTGAGGAGCTACCTTGATTGGCAGCTGAACTCAGGTACCAGGAAATATCATAGAATAAATACTTCATAGAAAATAGAGACAATCTCCCTGGCAACAATCAATGAGAATCTGTTGGGAAATTTCTCCCCAACATTCCAGATATAGTTTAGAAGAATGGCAATTGTGAATATGTAAAAGGTCATCTCACCCCTATGGCTTCTACCCAATCCTGTAATGTCAAGGTGTGAACCCCCCTGCTTGCTGTCATTAGAACATGTGCCCCCCTGCTTGCTGTCATGGAAACCCCCTGCTTGCAGTCTTTCCCTTTAAAATCCCTGCTCACTCGGGGCTCTGATCTCTCTTCTCCACTGCTGTGTCAGTGAGACTTGGGTCCCAATTTCAATCACTCTCATAATAAAGCTGTCTTGATCTTGCATCAAGTAGTCTCCTGGTAGTCTCTGAGAGTCCTGTGATCCTGGAATTACACACTATGCCCCTCCTCTAGTCCAATGATAAGGGAAGTTCTCCCCCCTCCCCTCTCACCCTAGTCTATGAGGTCTCATTAGATCTGGCTGCATTGTCTTCCACTGTGGCCTGATAAGGTTGCCCTCCCTCAGGGGAAGGTGATCAAAGAGCTGGCCACTGAGTTCATTACAGAGACATTCCCTGCTCCCCTTACTAGGAAACCTACCTGGACACAGTGCTGCCATGGTCTACATCAGTACAGGGGTTCTAGGTCCTCTACATGCATAAGGCTTGCTTGATTCATCAGTCTGCAGGCCAACTGGGCCCAGATTTTTTTATCCCTATTGGTCTCCTGTTGGAAGTCCTGTCCCATCCAGGTCTTTCTGTCTCCCCCTTATTTCATAAGATTCCCTGCACTCTGCCCAAGTTTGGCTATGTGTCTCAACATCTGCTTGGATACTCTGCTGGGTAGAGTCTTTTAGAGGCCCCTGTGGAAGGCTCATCTTTTGTACTCTGTCTTTTACCACTTCTCTTGTATATCCTGTTAGCCCTTCAGAATGAGGATTAAGCCTCTTTCCTAGGATACTCCTTGTTGTTTTCCTTCTTTAGGACTATGGATTTTAGTATGTTTATCCTATATTATTTGGCTCTTATCTGCTTACAATTGAGTATATACCATGTGTGTCTTTCTGCTTCTGGGTTACCTCACTCAGGATGATCTCTTCTAGTGCCATCCATTTGCCTGCAAATTTCATGATTTCCTTATTTTTATTGGCTGAGTAGTAGTATTCCATTGAGTAATTGTACCGCAATTTCTTTATCCATTCCCTGGTAGACTGACAACTAGGTTGTTTCCAGAATCTGGCTATTATGAATAAAGATGCTGTGAACATGGTTGGACAAATGTCCTTGTATGGTTGAGCATCTTTCATATATATTTCCAGGAGTGGTCTAGCTAAGTCTTGAGGTGCCACTATTCCGAATTTTCTGAGAAAGCACCATATTGACTACCAGAGTAGTTGTACAAGGTCACATTCCCACAAGCAACAGTGGAAAGCTCTTCTTTCTCCACAACATCTCCAGCATGTGTCTTCCTTTGAGATTTTTTTTTTATCATAGACATTGTGATGGTTGTGAGGTCGAATCTCACGGTCATTTGTATTGACAGTTCCCAGATGACTAAGGATGCTGAACATTTCTTTCAGTGTTTCTCTGCCATTTGATATTCTTCTCATGAGACTTCTCTGTTTAGCTCTGTACCCCATTTTTAAATGGGTTACTTAGTTTGCTGGTGTTTAATTTCTTGAGCTGTTTATGGATTCCAGATATCAGTGCTCTGTCAGATGTAGAGTTGGTGAAGAACTTTTCCCATTCTGTAGGCTGCCATTCTGTTCGAATGACAGTATCCTTTACTTTACAGAAGATTTTCACTTTCATTAGATCCCATTTATTGACTGTTGATCTCAGAGAATGTGCTGTTGTTATTCTATTCAGGGCATTGTTTCTTCTTTGTGTGTTTCTTTGTGGAACTTATGAATGCTTTTGTAAGAAGAACCTATCTATTGGATTTGAGTGTCTAAAGTCTCAACCCATTTCCTGTTGTTTGTGTCTACTGTGTTGTGATTGAAACCGATCATTCGGATTCTGTCTCATTCTTTCATGCCTTCACCCTTATCAATTCTCTCTCTGAATCACATAGGAAAGAGTCAAAGCTTAGCAATTGTTATGCTATTTTGGTATACTGAGATTTTTATATTTTTAATTTACTTGTTTTTGAAGACCCAGTTTCTTTGCCTAGCTTTGGCTGTCCTGAATGTAGGTATAGAATCCAGCCAGGCTTCAAACTTAGAGGTCAACCTCACTTTTATTCTATAGGGCTGGGATTCAATGTGGCCCAATATTCCTGGCATTTCTTGTTTCTGTGCATTGGCTGATGGGCTTGGTATATAGGTTTTTGTACATGTCATGCATATGTTATTGTGCTGATATTCATCCACACTTGAATTTTTATATTTGACAGAGAGTATAGTCTTTGTCTCAGGATGTCATGTATTCATGACATTAATACTGCCTGAGATTTCTGAGTCAATAGATTGCAGGTGTGTGACATTTTTCCTGCCTCTTGTGTTTGTTTGCTTCTTTTGTTTTTTTGTTTTTTTTTTTTTTCAATGCAGTTTATTCAGGAACATTGAACAATCCTCGGACCCCGGGGAAAGCCAGCCCACAGCTTAAATAGCCTCTGGGTAGCCAACCCAGGCGTGCCACGGGGGCAATGCAGATAGGTCCACATACATGGAAGCAAGCCAGATCCTTGGCCTTAGCCAAATGTGGGGTTGTTTGTGACAGAGAGCACTCACCATCAGGAAGGTGGAAGGCGGAAACCAGCTCCATCTTTAAGGCATAGCATTCCGCAGCTCTCTACAGTTCCCCCTTTTTGTTTTAGACGCATCAGGCAAGAGTAGAGGTCTGATCTCTGATATTAGAAATAAATTGGGACTTTGTACAGATGTTCATTTAGGTGTCATCCACCCAAAGAGCATCAGACCCGTCCGATACCTTTTTCTCAGAGGCGGGACCTGGGGCATCAACCCGCATGCAATCAGACATGCTCTTCTCTGGGTCCAAAGCGGCTGACCCTGAGTGCAGTGCTTAGCCTCGCATCCTGAGCGTATCCATGAGTCATACTGGGCAGACTGCTCAGACCCTGAATAATCATTTAGCCAATGTAGCTCATGCCTTAGTTATACATAAAGGAATTAATGCTCAACTAAAAGGAAGCTTGATGGTGTTCAATCAGAGGATTGACCTCTTGCAGGAGCAAATTGATACCCTATGGCAAATCGCTCAACCTGGCTGTCAATGAAAGTATGCTGGACTTTGTGTCACTAGCATACAACATGAGAATTTTTCCTGTGCTGCAAATCTGTCTAAACAATTGTCGAGCTATATTTTAGGTAATTGGACTGGAGAATTCGATACTACCATGGAGCAGCTGAGAATGGCCATTGTCACAGTAAATTCTACCGGAGTGGACGCAGGACTAGCCACAGGATTATCACCATGGATTGCTGCAGCCATGAATCATCTGAAGGAATGGGCGGGCATGGGAGTGTTAGCAGGCCTTCTGGTGTTGGTCTCCTTGGTTTGCCTGTGGTATATATGCAAGATTAGAGTCTCACAACAGTGTGATGCAGCCATGATCATTCAGGCCTTTACAGCCATTGAAGCAGGACATTCTCCCCAAGCATGGTTGGATACCATAAAATGCTTCTTTTGTTTTACTGAGTGAATATGAGTAGTATCTTGTCTGTACATGTGACTATTCAGCTCTTGTGTAACTGGGTCTCACTATTGTCAACAGATAGTTTTAGAACTCCTGAATTAGGAGTAATGGATAAGTGTGAGCCTCTATGTAAGAACTGGCAATTGAGCCCAAGATCAACAAGAGCTTTTCATTGCTGAGCCACCTTAACTGCCTAATGTTGCTCATTTACGACCAACTATTACAAATGCTTTCATCTGACCGTTTGTACCTGTTTGAATACGCATTCCCTTTTAGTAAGCACTCATTAATATGACAGTTTAAACTGGGAAAATTCAGGTTTCTGGAAGATATACAGAACTGTAGTGAATATATAATTCTTTATAGGAACTTCAGTAAAAACTATTGAGTTCATTGTATCTTTCTTATTTGAATAATTTTTGCAGTGGATTTGTGTCTTAAATGTACCTCTGGATGTCAGGAAACTTGTTTCAGAGGCTAGGCTGTCCTCTGACTCAATTAGATACAAATACCTCTGCCTCCCGAGTGCTAGAATTAAAATCATGAACCAATACTTCCTGTTTGCCCATAATTTTTGGAGTTATTAATTATGCATATAATTTCTGTGATCTGTGGTTTGTACTGTTCATTGACTTCCTTGTCATGCTTTCTTTATGTCTGTTAATTGGCATTTCTCTTGTAAGGCTATATGCTCTTCAAAGGGTGCAGAAATGAGGTGAACCTCCTTATTTAGTTTACTTCTAAAATGACTTGGTAAGTACATCAAAATTTCTGTGTCAGGAGATAAGTCAGGGAAGCACTTGAAATATATGAATATATTGTCAATGAAGTATACTTTTACATTGTTGTCACCATTGTACTTTCTGTTATACTCATGGGTGGTTTAATTTAGAATTCAATAACCTATGATGATGTGGATGTGAACTTTACTCGGGAAGAGTGGGCTCTGCTGGATCCTTCCCAGAAGAGTCTCTACAAAGATGTGATGCTGGAGACCTACAAGCACCTTACGGCCATAGGTAAGATAGTGAATTTTCTTTCTGTTGTTATTGTTGTTTGTTCTTATTTATGCTCTTATATAATTTCAATTAGAATGGGGATGATTGAGGTGAATAAATCAGGCATGTTTCTGAGATTCACTGAACATAGTAACAGAAATATTACCTAATTTTCAATAATATATTGTATACTTTCTGGTACATATTTTAGGCTACAATTGGGAAGAGCATAATATGGAAGGACATTGTCAACATTCTAGAAGATATGGAAGGTAATTATTTCATGGAAGCTGATATAAATATGTCTGTGAAAAAATTTTTAAAGATGATTTATTTATTCATTATTTATATATCATTCTACCTGCACACCAGAAGAGGACACCGGATATCATTATAGATGGCTGTGAGCCACCTTGTGGTTGCTGGGAATTGAACTCAGGACCTCTGGAAAAAGAGCCAATGCTCTTAACCTCTAAGCCATCTTGCCAGCCCCTGTGAAAAATTTTAATGTGTCCCAGAAGTTTTAAAGTAAAGCAACAGTGTAAAAACAAACACCTCTTTAAGAGTAGTAAGGAATATTAACTTCTTCCAAACCCATGATCCTCACTGTCAGGTATATTATTTATGTTTGCAAGGCATTTTGATATGAAAGAAGACAGTGAAACCCTTGCTAAACAGATATAACCATAAAAACGACTTTTATTCACCTGTAATAATTGCTGTCTTCAAGGATTGCTGCACCTCTGCCTGCTATTCTAGGTCTGGGTAGGGTGCCGGGGCCAGCCGTGCAGAGTCGAACGGTTCTTGAGTTGGGTGTGAGGATTAAAATTAATAAAATAAACACACAGCACACAGGAAACTTTTTAAAGGTCCAGACTCGACAGCTTTTGCAAAAGGCAGACTGCTGCAGCAAGCAGGGCCAGCAGCAAGTCTCCCATCTCTGCCTGCCTCCTCTGCCTCCAGCCTTCTGACTCTGCCTCCAGCCTTCTGACCACTTTATTTTTTGAGTAGTTACTTTAGCCAGTAAAACATCTCAGAACAATAGGTTAATTTGCACAAGGAGCCTGAGGATATCCCACCTGTTGTCACAAACAAAAGGAGATGGACTTGCAAGTTCTCCTCTGCCATTAGTAAAGGCCTGCTAAAAGCCATCTCTTCGCTGAGATTTAAATATCAAAGCAGGCCGCTGAGTCATGGCTCCTGACAGTAGGGCAGCTTCTAAGTTCCATAATCTATCTTAGGTGTAGAAGATTTTTCAGCCTGTGAGAATTACTGCTTCATATGCAAACCCTGTCTTGTTCTTTCTGAGCTCATCAATGGTTGATTCAATTTTGCTGTTCTGGCCCAACTCCTCTCCTAGCTTATTAAATCTGGCTTTTTTCTGGCCCTCTGAATTGCGTTGTTTGGCCTCAACTAACTCCAGCATTATTTTTTTTTTTCTAATCATCAGGTCTTTCTTATTTCCTGGCTCACTTGATCTTTACCTTAGTTCTTTCCCTACAACCTGTCTTTTTATTACTCTCCCAGTAAAACTGCCTCTTCTCTCCATGCAGTATCCCTTAAGGAGCTTCCTTTCCTCTCCTCATGAGAGATGCACATATCCTAATTTGTCAAATGTTTTTCAGATTTTGTCCCCTTTTGTGCCACTTAGACATCCTTTTCAAACATGGATGTGTTATTCTAGCAACTATTTTACACCCTTTGTTTGAGATTAAAGGAATGTACCACCATGCCTGAACCTTAGCTTTTCTTTACTAGACACTGCTGTATACCAGGCTGATATTGAAGTCAGATCTGCTTGCCTCTGTCTCCTGGATTAAAGGTGTATTTATATTCCAGCCAGAGTACATAGACATAGAAGCACTTTGGATGGGATCTATTACCAGAGCAGCCATGTTCTAAATTAAAATTCCTCTATATAAATGATAAGTCATTACTCATATCCACATTTTAGATAGTTTGTAGAAATTCCTATCTGTTGAGTGTCATACTGCAAAAGCCATACTCATTGAATCGGTTATTATTTTATGTCCAAAACCTCCTCGTGAGAAAATATTCTATAACAAAGGTGATGTAACTCAAATACTTGAAGTAAAGTTGCTAAGCTAAGTTAGACGGAAGGTATGAGAGTCAAGAATATTGTTGTGAAGGAACCGTAATCCCTACAGCACATTTCTTTGAAGAACAAAGATTCAAACTGTGTGAATTTGGAAATCTTTCTTTTGTTATTCTTCTTTTAATAGTTATATCCTTTGTCATAATTCATACAAGTCATTTGAGGGTAAGGATATGGAAAGAAGAAACATACCTCTCTCTCCCAGAAAAATTAAAAGACATGTAGTAGTCCTTACTTTGAGTAGATGTTCTGAATGTGGTGCAAGTGTACATTAATTTATTAATAATTATTCATAATGAAATTATTAGTTAATTGTTAAAGAATATTCACTGTGTCCGCCATAGCTGTGATGTTCTTGTAGATCTCCATCATTATATCTTTGTAGAGATACTTTTGGGAAGAATCTCGCAAAGCCCACTTTTCCTGAGTGGGCATTTTCCAGAAGCACATCATCATGGGCTATTGCATTCTAAACTATCCTATACCTGTATACAACAGAAAGCATGATGGTGACAACACTATAAATTTATATTTGTTCATGTATTCATTCATTCATTATTAATAACAAATGAATCATAAACTTGTATCACATTCAGAAACTTTTAGGCCTAGCAGGGGACTATTAATAAATTGAACTAATATATTTAATTAGTTTTCCAAACTCATTAGGAATATAGCCAAAGAACTCTCACTACAGAAAATTCCTATGATTACTGGCCCTGTGGAAATTGTGTTTATTCTGGTTCATTTACAAATGTACTGTGACTCCAACTGTATCAAAATTTATGAATGCAGTCACTTTGGTAATGCTGAGTTCTTCTAGGTCTTTTTAAATATGTGAAAAAACAACTTATATAAAAATGATGCTATAAGTGAGCCACGAAATAAACTTTTTTACCACCAAAGGTATCTTGGAAGGTACAAAATACCCACAGTCAAGGGGGGAAACTGTAAATGTAAACAAAGTGATAAAAGGTTCAGATGTAACTTTATTTTACAAGAAAACCAAATTGCAAACTTAATTTACACCAACAAAAAGATTCATCAGTGTAATGACTATGGTAAAGCTTACACATATCCTAATTATCTTTGCAGGAATGAAAGAAGACATATTTATGAGAAACACTATGAATGTAAGCAGTATGGTAAAGCCTTTTCCCATCCCAGAAGTATCCAAATGAACAAAAGAACACATACTGGAGAGAAACCCTATGAATGTAATCAGTGTGGGAAAGCCTTTTCACAATACGGAAAGCTCGAAAAGCATGAAAGAACACATACTGCAGAGAAGCCCTACGAATGTAATCAGTGTGGGAAAGCCTTTTCACAAGTGAGTAGTCTCCACATTCATAAAAAAACACATACTGGAGAGAAACCCTATGAATGTAATCAATGTGGTAAAGCCTTTTCACACCTCAGTCAGTACACTCCACGTGCATGAGAGAACACATACTGGAGAGAAACCCTATGAATGTATTCAGTGTGGCAAAGCTTTTTCTCAACCCTGTAGTCTCCAAATGCATAAAAGAACACATACTGGAGCGAAACCCTATAAATGCAATCAGTGTGGGAAAGCCTTTGCATGTTGCAGTAGTCTTCAGAGGCATGAAAGAATTCATACTGCAAAGACACCCTATGAATGTAATCTGTGTGGGAAAGCCTTTTCACACCCCAGTAGTCTCCATATTCATAAAAGAACACATACTGGAGAGAAACCCTATGAATGTAGTCAATGTGGTAAAGCCTTTTCACACCTCAGTACACTGCAAGTGCATAAAAGAACACATACTGGAGAGAAACCCTATGAATGTAATGAATGTGGTAAAGCCTTCGCATGTTATAGTGGTCTTCAAAGGCATGAAAGAATTCATACTGCAAAGAAACCCTATGAATGTAATCAGTGTGGTAAATCCTTTTCACAACCCAGTTGTCTCAAACTGCATAGAAGAACATACTGGAGAGAAACCCTATGAATGTATTCAGTGTGGCAAAGCCTTTTCACAACAAGGAAATCTCCAAACACATAAAAGAACACATACTGGAGAGAAACCCTACAAATGTAATCAGTATGGGAAAGCCTTTTCACAACAAGGAAATCTCCAAACACATAAAAGAACACATACTTGAGAGAAACCCTATGAATGTAAGGAATGTGGTAAAGCCTTTGCATGTTGTAGTGGTCTTCAAAGGCATGAAAGAATTCATAATGCAGAGAAACCCAATGAATATACTCAACATCATAAAGCCTTTGCACATTGCTGTGATCACCAAAGGCATGAAAGATTTCATACTGGAGTGAAACCCAATGAATATGACCAGTAAAGCCTTTACGTGTCACATTTTTTCAAAGCCTTGAACGAAATCATACTGGAGAGAAAACCGTATGAATGTTTTTAGTTTGATGAAACCTTTGTACATTTCTATAGGCTTCACTTTCATGAATGAATCATATTGAAGAGAAACCCTATGAATGTCTTTAATTTCGTAACTCAAGGCTTTGTGGTTTCATGTTTCATAAAGATGTAATGAAGTGGTATAATCAGCAATCAACTGCATCTTACTACATAGCTTGATATGATATGAACATGTATATATAATTTGATGTTCCATGATTCTGTATATTTCTCCTAATTATCCATTTGTCCTTTCATCTTAAAGGACTGCATTCTATAGGAAATATATAATATAAAGTTTCTAGGTAATGTAACAGCAAAGATATTTACTTAAAAATAAACACTTCTGATGTGTGCATGCGAAGTATTTATGGGTGTTAGGCCATGACAGACACGTACAGAGTCAGAGACAACTTTGTTGGATCTCCTTTGGCCATCTTAATATGATGTTTGAGGTCTGGTTGCCTGCTTTAGACACCAAAAACCTTTCCTATGGATCTGTTTCCCTGATGCTCAAATAAGATTAGTTGAGATATTACATCAATAAAATATTGTCTTCTTTTCACATTGTAAACACATTGGTTATGTAATAATTGAGAAATTCAGGGCAATTTAAATGATAAATTTTGTTTGCAGATGAAAATGAGCAGCCAGTTCTCCTAGGTGCTAACCCATGTGTTTAGCCCCATAAATGTGTCATGAATAGCATTTAGGTGTGAAAGGTTAATCCTAAATTCATCTTTAACTCAGGACTGTTGACACAGAAGAAAGAGAAAACTGAGAGCATAAGAAAGTAACTTAGGCTTTGTGCTGAAAGAAGTTTCTGACTCTCCACAAGAGTTTCAAACTATACAACAAAATATGGAAATATCAAGAAATGATCAGAAATTGACAAAACAAGTGTTTAAAAAGTGCCTGATCACTTGACCAAAGCCACCAGACTGAGTTTATCTCACATGTGGTAAATAGGCAGCAATGGGAGCCCACAAGGACACATGTCAGGTGTACCCCTTCTTGAGATTATGCTTAGTGTAAAGACAGCAAAAGAACTTGAAGGCATGAAGATCAACTTTTCTGAAATGGATTGTATTCTGCTTTCCTGATGTATGCAAACATTCAGTTAGGAGCCCTGAGTGGTGAACACTTGAGATGCTGTGGAGGTTGCTGTCAGGGAAGCCTAAGGTTAAAACAGATATCAGTATAACTCTGGAGAAATCAGGCATTTACAGAGACCTGTGGAGCATGGAGAAACTATAAGGTAAGAAGATTTGGATGTGAAAGAAAGGATTAAAGTCCCAAAAAGCAATTAATTCTTGGGCTGTACCTGAGGACAAGCTGCCTCCTACTGTATTCTCTGTATCTACTCAGCTATAGTGGGTCTATTCTCCAGTTCTTCGACTCTTTCCTTGTCTTCTCAGATACATGTATGTGTCAGTTAGAATACCATGCAGGCTGCCACTTGGTGGTCTCAAATTAGATTTTAAATCTCCTCAGTCCCTACTCTGTCATCCCGGTAACCTCTCTGCCTGTCAGGAATAAGGATATTCTGAATAACTATTCCTATATCTCCCTTAGGTGAATAAATAATAATAAATCAATGGACTCCTCCATGAAATTCTAATCTGGTCTAGAATGTCATTGTTGAAAAGACCTATCCCCTTAGATGAGATATTTTCTGCTCAATAACAAAATGTCCTTCTTTGAATACCTTGCAGGAGATAAATAAGCTGAGAATAGGGGAGGAGTTTACAGGCAGGAAAATTTTAATATATGTCTTGGTGAGATTGCTTAGTTGTGTATCTCTTCTCTGCTGTCTAAACGTATTAAACCTAAAGGATGATATACTTATCATATGTTGTGCTTCACGCCCGAGACAAGCTACTGAGGTGCCTTTTTGACAGAAGGGTATCTGGCTTCCAGGTTCCCCCAACATCCCTCAGTCCCGAACTTCTCAATGGCATGATTGGCATCCCCACCTCTACCCTTAACTTTCCAGTGCAGTAGAATGGGCTTGCCCTCTCCCAGAGGCTCTTTGCTATATAGCCAGATATTTTGTTTTCTTCTACATGTTTTTGTACTCTCCCTCTTTTTTCTGTTTTCTCTTTCTCTTTTCTTCTCTGCCTCTCTCTCTCTCTCTCTCTCTCTCTCTCTCTCTCTCTCTCTCTATCTCTGCACACCTTTGTCTTCACCCATGTTTACATCTCCTGCATGGGAATTTCCATGTCCCTATTCCTTGGAACCCTCTGAGAACTGTTTGTGTTAAGCCTGCATTTAAATGCTTTATGATATCTTCAATTAACAAATTTCAACTGTGGGACAAAAGATAAAGTATAACCTTTTATATTCATCATTAGTCAAAATCAGTCACACTGAATAAATATATTAATATGATTTTAGTTTTCATTAATAATTTGGGTTTTAAGCATTGTTTTTCTCTTTTTTCCCTAGTCCCGCTATCAGTGGACTAGGGAAGGTGCATAGGGGGATATGGGGATTGGAGGGGGGAATGGGCAGAGATGGAAGGGGATTCAGCCAGGATACAAAGTGAATAAATTGTAATAAATAAATTAGCTAATTAAGAATAATTTCATTTTCAACCATTGATTTCTGTTTAGTTTTTTTTTTTTTTTTTTTCATTTGAAAGAATAGTCTCAATATGAATCGCAGGCTGACCTGGAACTTAGTGTACATACTAGATCTGCTTACATTGCCTCTCTAGTGCCTGCAGTATAGTTGGGCATGGTCTACCTTGATAACTCAGTTCTTTCAATGGGCTTATTGAGAATGAGTCGTTGAGTTCAAATGGTCATGGTAGACAGGACACAGGCTCTGGTTCTAACTACAGTAATAGAAAAAAAGTGTTTTTCAGTTGCAGTTGTTTGGCTTAAAATCCTCTCCTTTAATTATAAAGGAAATTACTGTTTTTTTTAACATTGAGTTTTTAATCACTCATCAAAGTAGATCAGAGTTCTGTCCTTATTCAACAGATAGTGAAAACCAGCCTCACAGATGTAAGTAGATTCTCAATACAGTTAAGTGTGACTACTCATTACACACTTCCCAACATTCTACTAAATCACTGAAGTTGAAACCACCTAAGCCCGGCATGGTAACACAGGCCTGTAGTCACATGGTGTTTGGAAAGAGGAGCCAGGATCTTAAAGATTTCAAAGTAATCCAAGCAAATATCCAAGGTCAGTGGTATAATGGGAGGTCCACAGAACAAAGGGAGACTGATTGGCTAACACCAATGTCCATAGTCCTCCCTACAGCTCCAGAACATCAGGGTCATGCCAGCACCATGTGTTATTTAAGGAATTTGTCGCCCCGTGCTTTCTAATGTTTCCTGTAAAACACAGCTTAGGTCACTTCAGAGTCAGACTCTTGTTGGGCATTGAAGACTAGACTCCCTTGCAAGTGTGGGAATTAGCCCCAGGCAGGGATGAGCTCCTTCATTATATATCCTCTAGAAAGGGTTCAGCAGAAAAACCTTATCCACACAGCCAATAGGAACAGACTCAATAGGTTTTGTTTATATGTACAGGTCCATACTTAGTCATACATTCTTTAGTCATTGTAAAGAGAGAATTTGAGAAGGCATGGAGAAAAGAGATTGAAAGGGGAAAACTGTGTAATAAATTTTAATTAGCATCTGTAGAAATAAGTTTTAAAGAAAAGGTGGCTAGATAGAGAATGGGAGTTAACAGCACTGGGTTTTGTTACAGAAGATGGGCTTCATTTCAGAAATCACCTGCTGGCTAACCATTCCCTGTAACTTTGTTCTGAAGGGATCTGAAGTCTCCTTTGGCCTTTGTTGTCACACAGACACATGAACACAAAACATGCATATAAATGAAAGATATATAAAGCTTAAAAAGTGGCATTCTCAGGTCTGGAGAGATCGCTCAGTGGTTAGGAGCATTGACTGTCTTCCAGAGGACCTGGGTTTAATTTCCAGCAACCACATGGCAGCTCACAACTGCCTACAACTCCGGGGTCCAACACCTTCACAAAGAATAGATGCAGACAAACATCAATGCCATATAAAATGAAAATAAATCAATTTTAGAAAAAGAATTCTCTCTATTGTCGTATCTCCTAGAAAGATAGCAGTCTTGGGTAGTTGAAATAAACTCCTTCTTGTCCTTTATTGAGCCAACCTGCCTAGAGCAAAGGGAACCTTATTCTGAGGTTGGACTAGCTCAGCATAGCTGTTGATCTAAGAATTGAAAACACAGTGCTGATTGGTGACATTTCCCTCGTGTTTTCTGTATTTGTGATCTCTGCCCTTGGTACTTGAGAGAATTATGGCACTGATGAATCTTATAAATCTATCTTTTAGATCATACATGCTGATCTAAAATTAGATTTGCCCCACAAATCTCCATCTGCCTTAGGAACTAGACTTGCAATCTTCAATTCCAATTGAAAATGATCAAAATATGGGAGTTTTCCAAGATGGGGGAGACCAATGTGTGCTGTAGTAGAGGAGAACAGGATCTGAGACTCAGAAACCAGTGAGGGACTGTCCCGCCCCGCGGGACCTAGTTATTCGTGGGGACGAAGGGGGTCGTACCTGTAGGAGATGAGGGAGAGAGAGAAACGAGCACAAGTAGACGAATGCCTTTCAAGTGCTGATTTTATTGTGCAGTAGTTTTATTTTTATAGGGTAGTTCTGGCAGGGAGGGGGGTTTCGAGGAGGAGGAAATAACTGTGGAAAATCACCAAGACTATTGTAAGAAATCACTTGATTCATGTGATTGTTACAGTGGAGGCTCACAAGGTTATTCAGTCACTAAAAACAACGTCTATGGTTTCGGACATCTGTTGTTTGTCCGGCAGGGCTATTAACCGAAACGTATGATTCACAGACCTCTGTTGTTTGTCCAGCAGGATATTACAAATCAGAGTCTGGGGGCTTTGCCGGCTCCCGACATCTCCTCCCTTTTTATCTTTTTAGAAGCAAGGGGACTTTTAAGACTCTCAATGAACATGTAAAGAATAATTTTGATTAGCCAATTTTTGTAGCCTACCTGGGTAACCCACATAAACAAGCCATGGAGGTTGCGTTCCCCAGAGAGACTTAAGGACATCATTACCTTTGTTGATAGGTCTATGCCATTTTTGGTGCAATGGGACAAAGCCCTCAAAGTGCAAAGGCCATAGACGAGTTGAATCAACAGAAAGGAGAGGCAAGAGTCCTTATAAAAACAGGGGCACAAACGGGGTCTGAGCCTGTTGGAAGGGCGGTGCTGGACCCTTACCCGTCATTGGATCGGCCTCCTCTAGGCGAGGTCGTCCTGTCTTAGGCGGGGCGAGACTTACCCACCCATTCCGTCTCTGACTTACCAGACCACTCACTTTGTGGAAATGTAACGCATTAATCCTCCCCAAAGACTTGTAAGGAAGAGAATTATGAGGGTGTACCCTAATGACTAGAAGGCAGCGGTAAAATCTGTCTTAATTAACTAATGAAGAAATTTTATTTTTGTCAGCCAATTGTGAGAGTCGTAAAAGTCCAAATTTAGCTACGAGGATGGCCCCAAAACTTCCATCTCGGGGCAGGGGAGAGCAGGGAGGAAAAATCTAGGGGGCGGGAGGCTGGGGCATCAGGTGGAAGCTCTAAGGCAAAGTCTTCTTGCCCAGCCAGGCGATGGTAGTGGACTTGGATGGGCTTGATTGCAGAATCCACCTGTCTTTTAATAAAACTTGAGAGACGATTAAAGGCCCAAGGGCCAAAGGTGAGGAGCAGAAACAGACCCATAAGGGGGCCCAAAAGACTGGGAAGAAGAGTGGAAAGCCAAGGAGAGGTGGCAAACCAATTTTGATACCAAGACTCCTGTTGTTCTCGAGCCTTTTTACGCTCTTCTAGGTTCTTTTTGACCTTATCTAAGCTGTTTTGTACCAATCCAGTCTTGTCAGAATAAAAACAGCATTCCTCTTTAAGGGCGGCACAAAGGCCTCCCTCTTTTAGAAAAACTAAGTCAAGGCCTCGCCGGTTTTGAAGAACTACTTCGGAAAGGGAAGCCACAGAATCTTTAAGATTTTGTACTCCTTCACGGAGCTCACTCAAATCTTTATCAATGGTTGCTTGGAGCTGAGAAAAATGTTGTTGAGAAGTGACCATGGAAGCAATACCTGTTCCAGCCCCCACGGCACTTAAGCCCAAAAGCACAGTAAGAGTAATGGCCGTTATAGGTTCTCTTTTTTGAATAGGAATACCACCATCATAAAAGGACAGAAAGCTGTCAGGATCATGAATAAAAAACCGGGGAAGAATAACAACAATAATACAGTAGTCTCTTTTTTCTAAAAAATCCTTATTAGTAATAAAGGAAGTAAGTCCAGTAGAACAAGCAAAATAGGTATTATTGGGAGCCTTAGTGAATAAAAATGTTTGATTAATAATAGATGTCTGGTTGCAGATCATCTGTAATGGTCGTGGGGGAATCATATTGGGTCCCAGGAGGCAATGGCCAAAACCCGAGACTGAGCTAAGAGTAAGGCCTCCCTCAGGGGAAGCATGCCAAAGCAGGGACTTAGAATTATTGGTGGGGATAGGATCACCCATTATTGCTATGCCTTCATAAAACGGAGGAGTGGGAGAAAAGCAGATCCAACATTCCTCATAGGCAGGGTTGCTGGTGTTACGAATTGCCTCTAAAGAAGCATTAACCAAAGAAATGATGAGATCTGCGGAACTCATATATCCCTCTGGGAGAGTAGGCTGAAAAAGAGTTGCTCCAGAAAGGGGCGACAGGGTAGAACTAGGGGTAGTAAAACTGGAAACAGCAGGGAGCTTAGGTTTTGCTGGTTGGAGGACGGGATTAGGTCCAACAGCAACAGGAGTTTTATGGGGAATGGTTTTAAGTAACTTGATTTTGAAGGTGAGCCCAATATGTGTTTTATAGGACCTAAGTCCCCATTCAAACCCTCGACCAGTCCAAGTTTGTTGCTTGGCCTGGGAAGTAAATTGAATTAACAGGGGGTTACACCATCCTTTAGTAATAGGATTATTATTTTTACATGATAAGGGCAATGTCTGAGGATTGAGTTCGGAATAGGTGGAGGGAACACAGCCCAATGAAGGGCAAGCATAGGTAAGAGTCCTTTCTGGAGGGGTGTATTTTTGTTTAACAGTAATATAATCCCAATTGGAAGTGGGCTTCCAGTAGGTATCTCCAGTAGTTTCACAGCCCCATGAAGCACAAAAATAATCATTTGCCCATCCACATTTATAGTTGAGAGATCGGTCCCTATGGGCCCCTGGACAGACATAAATACCATGCTGGTTTTGAAGAATCCTTCTATCAAGAGCATTTGCACAGCCAGGATTGGGAGGAAAATGCGGAGACTCAGGTGCTATACCTCCGGGCCGAGGCCAAAGAATCCCGGCAACACCCCAATCAGGGTGTGCACCAAGGGCAAGGGCACAAAGGTCCACTTCTAAATCGGGCCAATGAGGCTGAGTTCCGACCAAAGAACTAGAATTAACAATATCTCCGGCCTGATTTTCAATAACCCAGGTATAATTATAAATCTGATAAGGGGAGGGGGCACTTACCGCCAGCCGGACTACAGGCAGGAGCGAAAGAATGGCAAGGCCGAACATCCTTCTGTAATTAAACACAGTTAGATTTTTCCTCAGGGGTTTCCCTGGGGGGATTAATTAACTTTATTAGTCTTTCAGGGAGCCATCTGGCATTTTGTTGCTTGGAGTCAAATATGCATGCATGTCCTTTTCCCCAAATTAATACGGGGTCCGGACCAGACCACTTGTAAGTCAATGGGTCTTTCCACATTGCTTGAGCATAGGTATCCGATGTGGAAGGGTGCCAGAATCTGTCAGCTGCAGTCTTGCCATTATTATCAAGAGTAAGGAAATTTAAGACAAATAAAGCATGATTTAAAAGGGTTTTATAATTTCCTGTTGGTGGGTATAAAATTCCTCCAGAATGTTGTAATTTTTGAAGCATATTTTTAAGGGTTTGATGTGCTCTTTCTACAATGCCTTGGCCTTGTGGATTGTAAGGGATCCCTGTGATATGTTTAATTTTTAATTGAGCACAAAATTGTTTAAAGTTATTACTGGTATATCCAGGGCCATTGTCTGTCTTTATGATTTTAGGTAAGGGCATGCAGGCAGAACATGCAAGAATATGACTTATAACATGTTTAGTAGCTTCTCCCGATTGGAGAGAGGCAAAAATGAATCCACTGAAGGTATCTATAGACACATGAATAAATTTTAATTTTCCGAAAGGGGAATAATGTGTAACATCCATCTGCCAGAGCTCTCCCGGTGTCAGACCTCGAGGGTTGACTCCTAGGTGAGGCTCGGGCAAAAATATTAAGCAATTTTGGCATTGGCGGACTATTTGTCTAGCCTGCTCCCTTGTAATAGAAAACATCTGACGAAGCGTTTGGGCATTGAGATGGTGTAAGCGATGAGCTTCCTGGGCTTGTATCAGGGGGTCAGGTTGTTTAACAGATGTCATAAGAAGAGCTAACTTAGGCTGGGTGGCCTGGTCTACCAAGTCATTTCCCTCACTCAGGGGTCCCGGAAGGCCAGAGTGAGCTCGAATATGTCCAATAAAAAAGGGTTCTAAGCGTCTTAGTATTAAAGCTTGTAATTTGGCAAAAAGAGGAGAAGCATTGGTAGAAGGCCTAATATAAGGGACAGTCTCAAGTAGCGGAACAGAAGTAGCAACATAAGCACTATCAGTGTAAAGATTAAACGCTTGGCTTGCGAGAGTCTCGAAGACTTTTATGACTGCAACCAGCTCCACCAGTTGAGCGGACGAGAGATCTGTCTGAGATTGAAAAATCCGCCCCTGAATACTAAAAGCAGCAATTCCTGAAGAGGAGCCATCAGTAAAAACCAGTGTAGCTCCGGGAATGGGAGAAGTCTTGGTTCGCGTTGGAAAAAAGACAGATTGTTTATGCAAAAACTGAATAAGTTTATCAGCGGGATAATGATTATCAAGTTTTCCCTGAAAGGAGATGCTATTAACAGCCCAATCATCTGAAGTCTGAATTAACCACTGTACTTGAGAAGAATTATATGGTGTACAGACGATATCTGGGTCCTTTCCAAAAAGTTTGAGAGATGCCTCCCTTCCTAATTTGAAAATTTGAGCAACCAATGAGGGATATGTGGGGAGTATTTTAGAGGGGGACGCTGGGAGATGAATCCAGAACAAGGGCTTAGTTTGCCACAAAAGTCCAGTAGGAGTAAAGGCTGTGGGGAGAACCAATAGCCAAAGCGACAGGTCTGGGGAAAAATATCCAACGTTTTGATTTTGTATAGCTTTTTCAACTATACCTAAGGACTCAATGGCTTCTGGGGTGAGCTGTCGGGCGGACGCCGGGTCAGGATCCCCTCGCAAAATATCAAAGAGAGGTTTAAGTTCCCCAGTAGTAAGCTTTAAATAAGGCCTAAGCCAATTAATATCTCCCAGAAGCCTTTGGAAATCATTTAAAGTAGAAAGTGAATCTCGTCTAAGTTGTATCTTTTGAGACAGGATATTATTGGGAAGGAGTTCAAAACCGAGAAAGAGATAGGGAGGGTGAAGTTGCACCTTCTCGGGGGCTATTTGAAGTCCCAGCTGTTGGAGTGAAATAATTAGGTTTTGTCCAATAGCCTGTAGTTCGGTAGCATCGGGTCCTGCCAATAAAATATCATCCATATAGTGGATGAAATATATTTTGGGGTATTTTAGTCTAAAAGGATCAATAGCTTGGGCAACATATTTTTGGCAAAGGGTGGGACTGTTGGCCATCCCTTGGGGCAGCACTCTCCACTGGAAGCGGGGTGACGGACCGATACAATTAACAACAGGAACGCTGAAAGCAAAGCGCTTACAGTCATCAGGATGGAGTGGAATACAAAAGAAACAATCTTTTAAATCAATAACCAATTTTGTATAGCCTTTAGGAATGGCAACCGGAGAGGGGAGTCCTGGTTGGAGTGCCCCCATTGGTACCATAGTCTTATTAATTTCTCTGAGATCTTGGAGAAGTCTCCATTTTCCCCCTTTCTTTTGAATAACAAATATGGGTGTATTCCACGGGGAAGTGGAGGGTACAATATGTCCAGCCAAAAGCTGTTCCTGCACCAACTGCATGGCTGCTGTTAATTTTTTCTGAGGAAGGGGCCATTGGTCAACCCAGACAGGGGAGTCACTTTTCCATGTTATTTTATCTGCCTGGAGTGCAGGGGGAGCAATGGCCCTTAAGAAAAATGTGATTTATAACCAAGTCCTGTACGTGAATAATTTGGAACAACCGAGATAGGCTTGGGTGGTCCTTGATTATTTTTTCCTAATCCTTTTCCCGGTATAAAGCCTTGTTTAAGCATTTGTTGGGTGACTGCCTCTGAGGGACTAAACATGAGGACTCCCATTTGAGAAAGAATATCTCTCCCCCAGAGATTAACAGGGAGCCCAGGGACTATAAATGGACGCACGTGTCCGCTGTTTCCCTCAGGGTCCTCCCAGGTCAGCAATTGGGAACTCTGTAGGGTATTAAGAGATTGACCTATGCCTTGTAGCTGAGTTAAAGTTGGCTGGGAGGGCCAGGAAGAAGGCCATGCTCTTTGAGAAATTACTGTGGAATCTGCTCCTGTATCCAAAAGGCCCTCAAATATTTTTCCATTGAGTTTAAGTTTTAGAGTGGGTCGCTCTTGAGTCATTTGGTGAATCCAGAAAATGTCCGAGGATCCGGGAGTAGATGGTCCTCGAGGAGGGCCTAAAGCGGGAGCGGTTAAATCTAGGGGTAGGGGGAGTGCTTGAGCCAATCGCTGTCCCTTAGTAATTGGGAGGGGTCCCCGCGTGCTGCTAGCCAAAATTTTTATTTCCCCAGTATAATCGTTATCAATTAAAGAGGGGAAGACATTAATGCCTTTTAATGTACTAGATGCCCTACCCAAAATTAAATAGTAAGTCTGTGGGGGAGGTGGCCCAAAAATTCCTGTGGAGATAACTTGTACCCCGTCTTCAGGGGTTAGAATTGAGTCGGTGGAGGCACAGAGGTCCAATCCTGCGCTCCCGGGAGTGGCCCTGCGAAGGCAGGCTGTTGGTCTGGCGCTGGCTGTGTTAGGGTCTGATTGTGGCATGGCTGGCTTACCCCCGAGGCCGGCATGAAGTTGATAGGCTGAGGGACCCGGGGCTGGCCCCTCCTCATGTTTCCCTGTAGGGGAGGGAGAGGATTTCCTGCGGCATCTGTTTTGGAGCGGCAGGCAGTGGCCCAATGTTTGCCTCGCCGACAACGTGGACAAACAGTAGTGGGCAAGGGACGAGGAAGCCCTCCATTTTGTCCCGAAGGGGAAGAATTTTGTTGAGGGCATTGCCGTGCAAAATGTCCCACTTGTCCACATTTAAAACAAGGGAATTTTGAACTGGGGCCTTGTGAAGCTCCCATGGCTAAACTTATGGCCTGAGACATCTTATGAGTAAAGGTGTCAACATCTGAGCAGATACGGATCATCTCAGGAAGGCTTTTATCTTTATATTTGCCCCGCAGGGCTGCCTTACAGGCAGAGTTAGCATTTTCGAAGGCCAGCTGTTTAAGGAGTTTACTTTCTTTTCGTTCTATTTTATCGGATCCCAATGATCGCTCCGCCGCCTCAAGGAGGCGCCCCACAAATTCTGAGTAGTCCTCATTATTGCCTTGGATAATCTTTGTTAAGGGTGAAAGAACAGACCCCTTAACTGGAATTGCCCGCCACGCAGCAAGGGCAGCCCCATGGGCTTGAGCTAAGAGCCCGACAGGAAAAGCACGCTGTACTTGTTCTGGAGCATATTTTTCCTGTCCTGTTAATTTATTAAATGTCCATTTTGCTGAGGCTTTGTCAGGATTTTTAAAATTGTTATTAGCCAGATTGCGGCAGCGGTCATACCAGTCAGCCTGCCATGAGAGAAATTGGCCTCTTGTGAGAACCGATTGGACAACAGTAAGCCACTCACTGGGTGTCAGGAATCCGCCCCCAGCCATACTTTCAAGGAGGGAAACAGTAAAAGGAGCATTAGGGCCATAGGTGCGGACGGCTGAATTAAGTTTTTCTAATTTTTTGAAGCGAAGGGGATGAAAGTCACCAGGCTCCTCGGAGGAGGATTTTGTTCTGGCTTTAGCGGAAGAACTAGCAAGGGCGCTAGAGGAGTTGGGAGCCTGGGGCCCCTCCTCGCCGTCACTTTCACTTTCGCTATTTTGTTCATCGGAGGCCTCATCGTCAAGGATTCTAATGCTAACATGATCAGGGCGAGTAGGCGTGGATTGAGAAGGGCCAGAAATACGGTTTGCCTGTGAGCGAGTAGTAACAGGAAAAGTAAGTTGAGACGGGGTGGGCAGAGGAAAAACCGGATTTATGAGCGAAGAGTTAGATGGAGGAGAACGCTCAGGAATAGCCGAGGCAGGATTGGATGTAGGGAGGGCAGAGCAGCGAGTTGTAAGTTGCGAAAGTTGTTGTTGGAGATGGAGGATCTCGGTTAGGTCACGAACTTGGGCAGAAAGGCGAGACCTGGTCTCGGAGAGGATATCTGTAGGCAGTGTAGGGAAGGATGGGAGGACAAAAGGAGCAGATGGCGGAGGTGCGGAGGCGAGTGGAGGGTCATCATCATTATGATATCGAGCAGCCTCGTTCTCGAGCGTAGCGGCATCTCCAGGATCTAGGGGTTCAGGATCTTGTGCAGAAGAGACGGGTGGGCCAAGGGATTTTAAAGATTCTTTGTGATTAGGCGTTCCAGAGTATGGTGGCGGGACATCAGCAGTGGGAAGAGGCGGATAAAGTCGAGGGAGGCTAGGAAGAGGAGAGGCGTTAGCCAAAGAGAAGGAATCAGAAGCACGAGAGGGAGGACGAGAAGCGGCGGGTGAATTTTGCTTGGATGAAGAAAGACAATATTCAGCAACTGAAAGTAACTGTCATTTGCCAGCATCATTGTCGGCATCCTCAACAATATCTCTTATAATGCCCCAAAAGGAAAAGACTGTAGGGGAGAGTGATTGATCTCCTTCCTCAGTTAATTTTTGATTGAGCTCACGTCCTACCTTTTGCCATTTTTTGGGGTGAATGGTAGGGCCATCCAACATAAACCAAGGACAGGCCTTGTCAATGTAAATAAAGAAATTTATTAAATCTTTCTTTTTGACCCTAATTCCTCTCTCCCGAAGGGAGGCTTTAAGATCCTTAATGAAGGACGCCTCCTTAGACAAAGAATGCCCCATCTCGATAAGACGGAAGCGTAAAAACTCACCAGGTCATGCAGTCTTCTCCGGGCCAGAGGAGTGTGACCAATCTATTGATGTCGCAGGCCTGCTCTTTTATCGAGGGTCCGTCAGGGTTGACCCGTACTTCGAGCCCCACGTTGGGCGCCACTCTGTCCCGCCCCGCGGGACCTAGTTATTCGTGGGGACGAAGGGGGTCATACCTGTAGGAGATGAGGGAGAGAGAGAAACGAGCACAAGTAGACGAATGCCTTTCAAGTGCTGATTTTATTGTGCAGTAGTTTTATTTTTATAGGGTAGTTCTGGCAGGGAGGGGGGTTTCGAGGAGGAGGAAATAACTGTGGAAAATCACCAAGACTATTGTAAGAAATCACTTGATTCATGTGATTGTTACAGTGGAGGCTCACAAGGTTATTCAGTCACTAAAAACAACGTCTATGGTTTCGGACATCTGTTGTTTGTCCAGCAGGGCTATTAACCGAAACGTATGATTCACAGACCTCTGTTGTTTGTCCAGCAGGATATTACAAATCAGAGTCTGGGGGCTTTGCCGGCTCCCGACAAGGGACCAGGCAGCTGGATCCAGCACATTGACACTGGGGCTTCCAGATAAAATAGAGCATCCTGTGGGTTGAAGCCTATTAGACCCAGCCCCCCCCCCCCCCCCCATGGTCCTCTCTTGAGTCTGAGAGTCAAACGTGGAGCCCCTGCACTTTCTGTACATGCCAGACAGTGAGGAGCCCCAGGTCCAGGAACCCGTGCTCCAGCAGGCAGACATTGGATGGCCCATGCTCCCCTCAAGGGAGCTTCAGTATTCCAGGGACAGTTGGGGTTGATTGGACCTAGTCCTCCTGTGGCCGTCTCCCAGGTCTGAGAGTCATAAATGATGGGGGCCCTACACTTTATGCTTATGCCACGAATGAGGACCCCCAGGTCTAGGGAACCTTCATCCTGGCAGCCAGACATCTAATCTCTCTTGCTTCCCTTCAAGCAGCTTCAGGATTCCTGGGACATTTTGGGGTCAATTAGATCTGGGAATCCCATGGCTGTCTCCCAGGACTGAGAGTCAGGAAACCTGGGACCCAGCACTTTGCACATATAGCAGAGAGTGGGGATTCCCAGGTTCAGAGACTTTATTCTCTAGAACCCAGACATCAGATCCCTCCTGGTCCCCTGAGGGCAGCATTGGGGTTCCTGGGAATGAGTTCCCAGCATTGAAGCTACAGTTCACTGGTCACCCTGTGAAGACCAGGCAAACAGTGGAAGCACCTGCATCATGTATCCAGGATGCCCAGCCCAGATGATTCTCAGTGGCAAAGGCACGGAGTCTGGATGAAATCCCTTGCATTTTCTTCCTCCTAAACCCCTCACTTGGCCTGCTGTCTTCTGTGTCTGGCCTGCAACCTCACTCTCTCCAAGGACAAGAGCCATGTACTCTTTACTTCTCCAGAAAACCATGCCTTGCCTCTTAAATGGGAAGATTCCCAACTGAATCTACAGACATCAGCTCAGCATGTTCCCTGGCACCCCTCCTGGTCAAGGGCACCACTAAAAACATCACTTAGAGACTTCTGAGAGGGCATACACAGTTGCTGATCTTGACCCATCTAGATCCCAGCTTCCTGAAGAAATGAACACTCAGGAATTCCCAAAAGATGAAGCTGAATCCCATCCCTCCATAGACCCACTCTCTCCATTCTTCTTACTGAGACTTACACAGACTGGGATACCTAGATGCCCCTAACACATACATTGTCCTAGAGGCTCAACATAGACCCAGGCCCATGGAGTGTGATCTCTCTCTCTCTCTGTCTCTCTCTCTCTTTGGCTCTTTCCACTTGCTGTGGAAATGAAGACTTAGCTGTGGAGTCTTCTCTCTCTCTCTCTCTCTCTCTCTCTCTGGCTATTTCTCCCTGTTGTATGCAGATCTCTATGGCAAGTATTTCCTTACTTGAGTATCTCAACATTTTGTGGCCTCAGAATGCAACTCAGGATTCATCCTCACAACTTTATGATAGGCACTCTCAGGAGTTCAGATGCCATGAAACCTAACTGGCTTCAACAGTGCTGAACTGAAACCACAGAGGACAAATCTATGGCCTTGAAATTTTGCTCTTTTCTTACTTCTAGAAAAGGAGCATAGGTGTTACCACTATGGTAGGATCTGGCTGTGAATGGACTCTCCTGCACTTGGAACAGAGCAGCAGCATGGGGTCTGTATGAAGTTGATTTCAGCAACTAGGAATCAGATTGCATTGTACTTCCAGATGATGAGGGCTTAGCTGATTGGGGTGTTACCCTCAGGGCACCATTCCTATGCTTTCAATGAAGACCAGGTGTCTTCTTTTTGATAGATAGCACTGACTGCTTTGAAAATTGCTGCCTGAATTTCAATATGTGAATAACAATTAAAGCCACCTGAGTTCTGGAGGCTTTGTTCCACCATGCTAGGCTTCTACATCCTTCGGGAATCACTAATTTTTGAAACTGTTTCCTTAATGTATTCTCTATAGTGTTGTTCTGCTTATGTATCTCTTTCTATATCCATTACTACACATTTCAACTTACAATGCCATGTCCTATGCAATGGGGCCACACATGAGAGAGGTGATGCACATTTTCTTTCTATCATGACTTGTTTTTCTCTCCAAACCACTGGTTTCTTTTCTTTTTTATTTCTGTTGGCTCTGCTTGAAACTGTTTTTGTTGTTGTTGTTGTTGTTTGTTTTCTTGGTTTGTTTATTTTTTTCTAATGAGTCCTATGAGATGCTATGTCACTGTCTTAGAGTTCCTGTTGATGTGATGAAACACTATGGAAGCAAAGCAAGTTTCTTTGGGTTACACTTCCACTTCCACTGCCTTGTTCATCATTGAAGGGAGTGAGAATAGCATATCAAACAGGGAAGGACCTGGAGGCAGAAGTTGATGTTAAGGACATTGGAGTGGTGCTGCTTATTGGGTTGCTCCCATGTCTTGCCCAGCACACTTTCTTACAGAACTTAGGACCACTACCCTAGTGTGGTTCCACCCATAATAGACTGAGCACAGCCCCGTCAATCTTTAATTAAGAAAGTTCCCTGAACTGTTGCTTATAGCCTCATCTTATGGCAGTATGTTCTTAATTGAGAGTCTCCCTGTCCAAAGATTTAGGTTTATGTCAAGTTAACATAAAAATATCCAGAATAATTACTGACAAGTTTTTATCAAAGAAAACGGCTCATTACATTGAAATTCAGTCACAGTATTTCAGGATTTAGGCAGAATACAGAGAGTCTCCTTTGCCAAAATACACAAATGACCTCTTTTAGTTACACGTCTCTGCTGTCAAGAGACACTATGACCGAGGCAAGTCTACTACTGGATGGCTTTGACTTGGGTACTTGCTTATCCTTTACAAATGACTACTCCACTATCCTCATGGCAATAAAGATGGCAGTAAGCATAGAGCTGAGAGTTTCCATCCTGATCTGCAGGAAGCAGGCAGAGAAAGTTGCCATACCTGACATGCTTTTGAAACTACAAAACCCATTCCCAGTAACACACATCATCCAATGATGTCATATCTTTTAGTTGTTCTCAGTCAGTTCCCCTAACTGAGCACCAGGCCTTCACTTATTTAATCATATGGAGCCATCATCATTGAAACCACCACATGACCTCTAGCCAATTTTTCATGAAGTGTATTTCCACATCACCCTTTCCTGGTCCTGTGACACAAAGATCCAGCAGCCTTTGCCTCACAAATGCTGGGATTGGTGGTGTGGAGCAATACATCCTTCCATAGCAACATTCTTACCCCCTTTGCCAGTCTTCCTATTTCCCCTTCATTTAATTTACAGGGCATGTGTTTTGCCTATATCTGTGTCTCTAAGATGTGGGTGGAGAAGAGGTGGGTGAACAACCACCTAGCCAATGGGCTGCCAACTCACATATCTCTTGCCCTCCCCATTCACCTATCAAGAGACATGTACAAATGTGCAAATGTACCCTATGTACAAATGGTTTAGGCAAGCAATACAAGGGTTGTGGCACTCAATTTTTCCAGGGTGAATAAACTGTCTTCTCATGCTATCAGGAATAAGATGACACTGCTGAGGGGACAAAAATGTTTCTGAGTCTGAGAGCTAAAATTTCCTGGTGCCATAACCACTGAAGTCAGAGAGCCTCAGGGAAGAAGAGTATTGACATTGGCCTGAGAAAATAACAGTCTCCCTTGGTTCCATGGGCCTCCCACACACCTCATCGACCCCTATCAACTAGAATGATATTGAAATCCTGAATTCCTGCCTCTGCTTCCTAAGCATCATGGTTCCAAGCCTGTGTCACCATGAGTGGGTATGGTATCTTCAACTTCAGTTAGTGATTTATTAGAATGATGGGATGAGTAAGATGAGCAGTTACACTTAACTGTATTGCAAAGCCACTTATCTCTGTGAGCCTGCATTTCACCATCTCTAGAACAAGGACAGACAGTGCTGTGCTTTGTAGATGAGTTATAATAGACTGAATGATAAAGAATAACATAGTTCATAGTTGCAAGGCAGTTGAGTTTAACAGATGAGGTCTGTATTTGATGGGAGTCTTCTTCTGTTACTGAAGTTAGGACCAGAACCTGTGTCTTGGCTACCTAAGCATCCAGGCTCATGCACTCATCCTCAATAAATGAATTAAGAGCCCAAATTTCTGGCTGTGACGTGCCCAACTACAATATAGGTCCTCTGCAATCAAGGTGGGCAAATCTCTCTGCTGTTCTAGAAAACTCATATGCTGAGGTCCCAGACAGCCAGTGATTTCTGGCAAGAGAATTCTTCAATATAATAGAAAAGGAGAACAGCAGAAGAGAAAAAAAAATGCTGAAAATCAGAAAAATGATACTAGTTCATTTTGACTAAATTAGAACAGAGAAGATAGAAGCTAACTCTTTGATTCTTGGGGTAATAATATATATAGAAAGAAGACAAGAAATATATCCAAAATTAAGTAATCTAACAAAGTAGTATAAGAAAATTCTACCCTTCCCTGAAACAGGACCCCACTCTTAGCTCGTCTGTCTTCAGCAAAGTATTCATTCAGATAAGGGGCAAATGCTTCCTCAGAAGAAACATTCTTCTCTGGACGACTCTGTTTTCCTAGAATGTGATTCCCAGGGAAATATGACTTTCATGCAGTCTACTGTTCACTAAGTCTCATCCTAAGGGAGAGATATAAATGCCTCTTGAGAATATTCTTATTCCTCCCGGAGTGCCAGGATATAGGAGTGACAAGGTGAGGACAACCAGAGAGGGAGCACAGGCTGCTGTCACTGGCAGCTCCAAGAATAAGGAGAGAGAGTGAAAGACCTGGAGAGGCTGTCCCACCACACCTGGGTGGATAAAACGAGTACAGAATGAGTCAGCTTCTCCTGAGGTACACCCTCTGGCCTTTTGGTCTTTTAACTATTCCATAGAAAGCTCCCATGCTGATCATCCATCCATACTCCACAGCTCTTTAAATGCTTGACTGCCCCAGCCTGAGAGTGACTACTGTTTAAGTCCTGGGATCTACTCACATTGTTGAACATGCACATATCCACACAAGGACACACTGACATCACAACATGGAAACTAAAATCGGTTGTTACACAAACATGAATTTCACACATATCTGTTGTTCTTGTCTCTGTATTCCTTTCTGTAACCCGGATTCTGCTGCCTCTAAAGGTTGACTTAAAGAGTTCTTCTTCATCATGAATTGGCTCGTGTAACAGGAAGCAGGCATGCTAGCTTGATGTCAGAGAAACTAATCCTTCCCAAACTAATCATTTGGGAAGAATTAAGAAATGCTGACCTGCTGCAGTAATATGAGGTGGACTTTGAAAGTTTACATCCTCACAGCATTTCCAGTTTCTCGTTCTGCTTCATGCCTCAGGCTGAGGATGTGAGTTCTTCAGCTGCCAGATCTGAAACTTGTTGTCACTCCACTTCCATAGTGATCCCATATCCCTCTGGAACCATAAGCCAAGTGAAAGTATTAGAAAAGTTGTCTTAGACACAGTGTTTCATCACAGCAACAAAAAAGGCAGTGCTTAACACCCACCAAATTATACCTGGATGAGGTATTTTATATAACCTATGAAGTCTAAAAGGTTTAACTTATGGGTTACATCTGGCGAAAGGTATAAGTCTTCTTCATGCACAGTGCTAGATTGATTCATCAGTCTCTGCAGGACCACCAGACCATTATTTTTGGCCTCTGTTGATCTTCTTGTGTAGTTCCTGTCCCCTCCAGGTCTTTCTATCTCACCCTTCTTCCATAAGATTCCCTGTACTCTGTCTAAAAGTTGGTAATTGGTCTTAGCATGTTCTTTGATATCCTGCTGGGAAGGGTCTTTCAGAGGCCACCTATGGAAGGCTCCTGTCTTGTTCCCTGTCTTCTCCCACTTATGATGTCTATGCTAGTGGCTCTTCTGTATGAGGATTAAGCCTCTGTGCTAGGTTCCTCCTTGTTGTTTTCCTTCTTTAGCACTATGGGTTTTAGTATGTTTATCCGATATTACACGGCTACTATCTACTTATAAGTGAGTTTATACCACGTTTGTCTTTCTTCTTCTGGGTTACCTAACTCAGTATCTGCTTTTCTACTGCCATTCATTTGCCTGCAAATTTCATTTCTTTCTTTCTAATGCCTGAGTAGTCTTCCATTGCATAACTACCACTTTTTCTTTATACATTCCTGGATTTAAAGACAACTAGGTTGTTTCCAAATTCTGGCTATCATGAATAAAGCTGCTATGAACATAGGTGAGCAAAGATCTTTGTTGTACGGTTGAGCATTTTTCACATGTATGCCCAGGACTGGTAGAGATGGATCTTGAGATAGCACTATTGCTAATTTTCTGAGAAAGCATGAGAATGATTTCTAAAGTGGTTGTAAAAGTTTATGTTCCCACCAGTAATAGAGAAGGGTTCACCTTTCTCCACAACCTCTCTAGCATGTGTTCTCACTTGAGTTTTTTAACTTAGCCTTTCTGATGGGTGTAAGAGGAAGACAATGCAGCCAGGCCTGAGGAGACCTGATAGACTAGGGTTAGATGGATTTGGAAGAGGACCTTCCCTACCAGGAGGAGCATGGGAGGAGAAGAGGGAGGGGTGGAAATGGAAGGGGATGAGGGAGGGGGCTACAACTGGGATACAAAGTGAATAAAGTATAATTAATAAAATAAAAATAAAAAATTAAGGTGGAATCTCAGGGCCATTTTGATTTTAATTTCCTTGATGACTAAGAATGTTGAGCATTTCTTTAGATTCTTCTCTTGAGTTCTTTATATATTCTGGATATTAGCCCTTTTCAGGTGTAGGGATGGTGAAGAGCTTTTCCCAGTCTGTAGGTTGTCATTTAATTCTGTTGACAGTGTCCTTTGCATTACAGAATCTTTTCAGTTTTAGGAGGTCCCATTTACGGATTGTTGATCTTAGAGCCTGTTCTGTTAGTGTTCTGCTCAGGAAGTTGTCTCCTGTGCCATTGAGTTCTAGGTTCTTCCCTAATTTTCCTTCTAATAGAGTTGGTGTTTTTGATTCACTTGGACTTTAGTTCTGTGTAGGATGATAAGTATGGATCTATTTGCAATTTTCTACATGTAGACAACCAGTTAGACCAGCACCTTTTGTTGAAGATGCTATCTTTTTTTCCATTGTATGGTTTTGGTTTCTTTGCCAAAAATCAAGTATCTGTAGGTCTGTGGGTTTATTTCTGGATCTTCTACTCATTTCCATTGATCCACCAGTGTGTTTTTGTGCCAGTATGAAATCTTTTTGATTATTGTTGCTCTATAGTACAGCTTGAGATTAAGGATTGAGATAGCTCCAGAGGATCTTTTACTGATTCTATTTCACTATAAACTATGAAAATATTCTGTTGTAGGGTTTTTAATCACTTTGTGAATCCCAAATTTATGAACTTTAAAACTCTATTTACTATTGGTTGAGCCATAACACACACCTTTAATCTGAGAACTTTCTATTTCTTGTAAACAAATAATTAGGGTGTGGTTCATCTAGCCCTAGCACACACCTTTAATCCCAGAGATCGCTGTATACTGGATCTAATAAAGTGAACCTTAGGTCAAGAGATGGAGCAAGAAATCAGCTGACAGGGATTAAAGAATGGGAGAGTCTTGGAGTTGAGTTGAGTTGGTATTTAAGACAGTGTAGAAGAAGCAGAGATTTTAGCTCAAGCTCTGGCTTTAGTTTAGGCTTCAGCTCTTCAACTCCCTGACGTTTTTGGGCTTTGCACTAGCACAGCCTTAGGCTTTTTGGCCTTTTCATCTGATCTGTCAGTTGTACTAGTGAGTTATTTTGTTTTTGTTTTTCTTTTCTATCCAGACCTGAGCTGAGAAGGAAGATCAGCTGGGTGCTTTTTCCACTTCTCTGAGCTAACAGGTTTTCACCCAAGCATCTAGCTCCTGAGTCCTTGTTGGCTAAATAGAGTAGTTAGGATTTTCATCAGTGTTCTTAACAATACTGTTTACATGTCTTTCCTACTGATTTAACTTTAGTAGGTCATAAAAATGAGAAAATTCCTCCATTTACTTTAAGTTTTCAAGTTTGGAGAAATACAGATTTTTAAAGTATGTCTTTATGATTCTGTGACTTTCCTCATGATCTGCTGTAAACTCTTCCCTTTCATATCTAAATTCATTAATTTATATATTCTCTAATTGCACCTTGACTATACACATATAATTCACATCGTGAATAATTTGGAGTCTAGCTGAAGGCTTTCTGTCCATCATGTCAATGGACTGCATCTGCAACTTAAAGCCTTTGTGGATTTTCCTCATCTGCAACTACCTCTTTTGGTGTTATTTTATGTTCCAGAATGGAGTTCTCTGGAGGTTCCCTATTTTGATTCAAACTTTCCTCCAACCTCTGTTCTATGGCCTTTAATTTAGTATATACTTTCTCAGTCTCTTCTTTCACCAAGTCTGTCTTATCCTGTTCTTTCCCAAAGAGGATGTACCACCCCCACCTTTAATTGTAGCTTCATCCATACTTGGCAGGACTGGCCAAGCTTGAGCACCTAAGAATAAACATTTATCTTACTTTATAGCTTCCTCATCCAATTCTGAATTGCCAAGATTGCAAACTCAAAATTCCTGCATCTTGTCTTTTAAAAACCCAAGGCCTTTGTCTCCCGGGGCCACTCTTTGCTGACTGGCAGGGGTGACCCCATTGTGCAATTGTTAAAATAAATCTCTTGTGATTTTGCATCGATGAGATCTAGTCTCCTGAGTTCTCTTCATTTTTTCTGAAAGTTAGGCTCATGCTAGGGCTAACACAATAGTCATAAATGAAAGAAATTATTTGTATGCTAAAAGAAATGAACATAAATGGAATCCAGAATCACTGTGTCACTGTGTCTTCCTCCATTTTCAACACAGAAATTAATTTTTTTTTAATCTCAAAATCTCTTCCTAAGGATCTTACTTTCTTAGATCCAGCTTCACTTCTAGACCTTACCAGTTCAGGTGCTTGAAGCTTCTCCATTTATATTTGGCTCCTGCTTCCAAGGAGAGGTTTTTTTCTGCCTCCTTCACTGTATTCTCATCCCTCGCCAACTCTAGTTAGTTATTGGGGCCACAAGTGATTGCTCCCCTAGATTGCCTGAGTCATACCTGCAAGAGACTTTTCTCAAACAGATTTAGCTTCTTGTCTTGGCTAGGAAGGTCTGGCTTTGAGAAGTGTCCTTGTGTTAAAGAATCACTTTCTTTTTGCTAAGGGCTAAGTTCCTAAAGGGACTGCCTCTGTTTTTTTCTCTCTGGGTTTTGTATCAATGTTTATGTTTCCACAAAAGGCTGGAGGTCTTGATGCTCTGTAGAAGGTCTGGCTGAACAGGAAACTATGAGCTGTTTCCTTAGAAGCTGTGGTTCTGCTCTTTTTGTACAGAAGTATAAAACTGCTCTGTACTTTTATTTTCTACACAAACTATTGCTAGAATACTGTAAATTCTGCCGCACGTTGGTATGCCATTTGTTAGGCTTATTTTTACACAACTGTGTTAATTTCTGTTTCTCTTTTAACTCAGCTAACATCCACACAATTGATATCTTTAGTAATAAGCTTCGCAATAAAAGAACTGAGTAGTTATTATTCCACTCTTCATCCTCTGTGCTAATCTGCTTTCCTCCCAGGGTACATCCCAGCATACTTGCACTTTGTAACTTTTCTGCTAAGCTCTCTCTCCTGGTCTCTTTCCTAGTCCTCTCCTGTGGCTGAATCTCCTAGCCTAATTCCCTATTTCCTCTTCTAAATCCTTCTCCTCTGTCTGGCAGGAAGTCCAGCCCTATTCTCTGTCCTGCTCAGCAACTGGCTATACCTGCTTTATGGATGTATCAGGGGACCACTGTGGAGTAAAGTTTATACAACATTAAGACAGGAGGTTCTCTCAACAAGGCTTCCAACCACAAAAGAGGATAGAGAAATCAGTGTTTGAATTACACCATAACCTTATGCTTACCAAAAACATTGGTAAGAAACCTGTGAGCTTCACATAACTTTTTATATTTTCATATATACTGCAGGGAATAATTATCATTTTACTCAGTTCATACACTGTTAAACAGCTAGTTTGTTCACCAAGTGTTGAATACTTTTTAAATAGTTCTGCCTAGTATTATAGATTGCTTTCTACACATACACTTAATATTCACCATTATACCAATTATGTTGCACTGAATTCTACTTTAATGACGATCTCTTTATAACACAGTCATAATATTCATGGTCTGTGATCCTAACATTAGAGTTGATTTTTATGTCTTCCATGGTACAGAATTTTACCTTTTATAACTACATATGATATATATATATATAGTACTATATATATGCTTATGTATATGTATAATATATGTATATGTATAATGAGAGAGACAGTTATTGTCCTGGTTATTGCATAATAAGTTTTTACTGCATTTTAACTAATTTTCATGTTTCAATGGTCTTCTATGAGGAAGGCAATGGATATACAGTTTGTAGAAATGCATAAATCAGAATGTAGTTAATAGTAAGAGCTGGAGAGGACAGGAACTCCACAAGGAGAGCAACAGAACAAGAAAATTTGAACACAGGGAACTTCCCAGAGACTCATACTCCAACCAAGGACTATTCATGGAGATAACCTAGAACCCTGACAATGCAGCCACTTCTGATGAGTACTGATAGACTAAGATCAGAAAGAAGGAGAGGAGGACTTCCCTTATCAGTGGACTTGGGAAGGGGCATGCATGCAGAAAGAGGGGAGAGGGTGGGACCGGGAGGGGAGGAGGGAGGGGCTTATGGGGGGGATACAAAATGAATAAAGTGTAATTAATAAAAGTTAAATAAAAAATTAAAAAAATAATTATGGTGGCTTATTAAGTTGAATGCTGTAGGCTCTTTTTCTAAGATCTGTGACCATGACTACACCCTCCTGGAATGCTTGGCTAGGTTTCTAATACCAGACATGTTTTCCATTTTCTTGGTTGGGCCTTAAGTTCAATTGAACAGATGTGAGTTACCACCAAGATATGAGTGCCACTATGGAAACCATAGGGATATCTTGCCATGGTAATTACAGTTGTAGTTTATACATACAGCTGTGTAACACTGTTGCTTGCTTGCCTACATTATAAGCCCACATAATAACATCCAGTTCTATGAAATCTAGTCTTCATGCAGGAGGCTTTCAGGTCAAATCCAACCTGAATTCTCTGAGGCCTATCTCTGAAGTGCATGTTGGCTTCAGAAGTGAGGGCTTGCCTTCAAACTCTGGAATACAACCAAAGGTAACAGCAGCAACCTAAAGGTTTTTCAAGTCTGTTGGACTCTCTTCATATGAAAGAGAAAGTTTTTTTTTTTCATGCATAGTACTGGTGGTTTTATTACTTAGCAGTCTATGGTCTCTGTGGGGAGTATTGGCGGCTCGTGGTCATAACTTTTTACAATCTATGTGCATGTTTACATATACACACATATATATGTTATAGAGATGTGTTATTAATGACATTCTTTCTATCAGGGAATGGCCTGAACTTTCTCAACGTCAGTACAGCTATGCATTTTTCAGCTTTATTCATCTTTTCCAAAAGGCAACTATTGGTTTCTCCCTTTAAATTGCATTTTCTTTAAATGCATCATAGTTCTAATCGCTTATTATTCTTCAGTCCCTATTGTTGCTTAGTCATTACAATGTTATTTTTTATTTTCTCAGGTACTTTTTACTTTTTTCTTCTGTATAGAACATTGTATCCTATAGCACAGGCTTGTCTCATGCTATGTAATTGCAAATTGCTTTGAACACCAAGAGCTGTGTCTGCTTCCCAGTGCTGAGAAGACAGTCCAGCATCTCCTTCCAGGCTGGGCCTTGACTGGTCAGTGAGAAGAAAAAGTTGGCTGGAGAGTGAGAGTCTTCCAACTTCTCTGGCCTTTATTGTGGACTTACAGGTGTAAGATGGAGTCTCACATTCAATTTTGATTTGCATTTCCCTGATGAGTAAGGATGTTGAGCATTTCTTTAATTGCTTATGCACCATTCAAGATTTCTCTGTTGAGAATTCTCTATCCCTGTGTCCTGTTATTAACTGGATTATTTGGTTTGTTGGTGTTTAATGTCTTGAGTTCTTTAATATAATTCTGGATATTAGCCCTTTGTCAGACGGAGGGTGGTGAAGACCTTTTCTCAATCTGTAGATGACCATCTCCTCGTATTGATAGTGACCATTGCTTTACAAACCCTTTTGAGATTCAAGATGTTCCATTTATTAATTGTACATCTTAGAGCCTGTGTTGCAAATGTTCTGTTCAGGAAGTTGTCTCATGGACCAATGAGTTCAAGGGTGTTACACACTTTCTCCTCTGGCAGATTTCGGGAATCTGGCTTTATGTTTAAGTTTTTGATCCATGTGGACTTGAGTATCGTGCAGGGTAAGAAATATGGATCTGTTTGCATTTTGCTACATGTGGACGTGTATTTGGAGCAGCACTATTTGTTGAAGATGCTGTCTTTTTCCATTGTATGGTTTTGGCTCCTTTGTCAGAAAGCAGTGGTGCATAGGTGTGTGGGTTTATTTCTGGGTCTTTGATTTGATTCCATTGATCAAGCAGCCTATTTCTATGCCAGTACCATGCAGTTTTTATTACTATTGCTACATCTTGAAGTCAATTATGGAGATACCTCCAGAAGTTCATCTCCGGAGTCTGTAGTATTCTTCTGTCTGATAAAATATATCCAGGAGAACACAACTGGGTGCTGGCTTTCAGATGTAGCCACACAGTAGTGGTTACTTTGATGTAAGGGCACAGGCATAGGTGACCTGAAGGATGAGGCATGGGGACAGATGGAACAGATGCCTTGAAGCGAAGGGCCATGAGTAGTGCGGTTTAGTTTAGTTTTTTTTTTTTTTTTTTAGAAGCAAAAGTATTACTTTGGAATTAAATGAGCAGGAATGCCACAATTTAAGCTATGGAAAGAGAACACAAAATGTGACATGAGGTGTTTTTTTTTTTCAACAAGGATTTATATTTCATATTGCTGAGAGCAAAACTGTAGGCTTTCCTTTTTCAAAAACCTACTTTATTTATGGTTCTTAAATGGCTCTACCTCCCTTCCACTTCACTGTCGTAGTCAGAAGAGAAGCAGGTTATTATAGACAAGGACCTTGGACCTCTCCAGCCACGTAATGCTGATTAGGGTCATTGGCTTCTTTGGGGAATTATCAGTCTCTGTCATCTGGATTCTAGAAGTCCACTCAAACAGCAAACAGCAAATGGAACTGTTTGGTTAAATCTGTTTTATTTATTCATTTCTAAAACACTACCTCCCTTCCAACCCTTATTCCTTCCAACACATTGACTAGGTCAGGCTCCTTGGGGCAATACCTGCAATGACCATGATATCCAGCATCCCAACAAACCAGCAATGACAAACACAGTAGCAGTGTGGGTGAGCAGCATAAGGAAGAGCAGAAGCATCTTTGTTCTTCAAAGACCCCGGGCCCTCTCATGGCTTTGAATTAAAATATGTGCAGTTGGTAAAACCACACACCTGGTTGAGCATGAAACAGTCATCATTAACAGCTGTGGACAAACTGAAGCAGCCTTGTGCTCTATACCTGGGGTTAAAAGAGAAACACTTTCACATAACATGAGTGGGATTTTAAAGAAATAAAATTACTTAATACAATTTCTGATTATATTACCTTGGATATTTTCTCTCTCTATTATAGTTAGTTTTGGAAAAGTTTGTTCATCTTGTTGATTTTTCTCAAAAAAGAAAAAAAAAACAACAACAGGCTTTTGTTTCATTGATTCTTTATCTTCTCTTTATCTTTTATTGATTTCTGCCCTCAATTTGATACTTTCTTGATGTGTACTCCTTTTGTGTGCTTACATATTTTTGTTCTAGATGTTTCAGGTGTGTTTTTAAATTTATATTATGTGTTCTCTCCAATACCTTTATGTAGGCACTGTGTGCTATGAAGTTTCCTCTTAGCACCTCTTTCATTCATCATTGTAATCCATGAGTTTGCATATGGTATGTATTTATTTTTGTTGAATTCTATAGTCTTTAAATTTTCTATGTCTATTTTAACCCATTTTTCATTCAATAGAAGATTTTTTCACTTTCCATGCGTTTGTAAGCTTTGTGTTCTTTCTGATGCTATTTATATGCACCCTTATAACATGGTGTTTTGATAGGATACAGGATGTTATTTCAGTTTTCTCTTGAGACTTACATTGTGTCTGAGTATGTGGTCGATTTTAGAGGAAGTTTCATGAAATGAGAAGAAGGTATATTCCTTTGTGTTTCTGTAGAAAGTTTTGTAATTCTCAGATGGCTTTAGGTCTTGCTGTGGTAATATAGCCGAGCTCAGGTGGTGACATATTGCCTGACTGTTCTTGAATCTATTCCTAAACTGGTGTCTAGGCATCTGAGTTTGGGGCGATTACAGGTCTAAGTGCTGATTTGATGTGTGGGAGTTTTGTTCTTGGGGTTCTGTTAGCACTCTGAAGTTTCAGAAAGTGTGTTGGATGAGTGTTGCTATTTTAATGGCCTGCTTGGCTAGTGTACTCATGGTGTTATGTATGCTGGATGGTATGGAGGAGAAGGAGCCACACATGTTCAGTTGGAGCACTAGGAAAGATGTTGAGAATTGGGTTTGTGGTAACAAAGATATTGGGGAAGATCCCCGCTATACTGCCTTAGTCTCCATGCAAGCATGGCCTAGCATATGCTATGTGCTGATCCACATCCTCCCTTATATTTTAATATTAGTCAGAGAGTATATTCTTTGTCTCAGGATGTCATATAGTCATGACATTAATACTGCCTGAGACTTCTGAGTCATTGGATTGCAGGTGTGTGACTTTCTTTTATATCTCTTGTGTTTGTTTTGTGTTTTTAAATGAGGTAATATGTGTAGTATTTTCCCTGTATGTGTGACTATGCACCTCTTGTGTACCTGGTCCTCACAACAGTCAGCTGATGGCCTCAGAACTTGAGAATTTGGAGTACTGTGTAGTTGTGAACCTCCATGTAAGCACTGGCAGCTGAACCCAGTTATTGGCAAGACCAACAAGAGCTTTTCATTGCTGATCCACCTCAACTGCCTTATGTTGCTCATTAATGACCAACTATTCCAGTTCTAATGTTTTCATCTGTCCATTTATACCTGTCTGAACATGCATTCCCTTTTGGTAAGCTCTCATTAATATTACAGTTTCAACTGGGACAGTTCAGGTTTCTGGAAGATAGATACAGAACTATATTGAATATATAATTCTCTGAAGGAACTTCAGAAAAAACTATTGAGTTCTTTGTATCTTTCTTAACTGAATGATTTTTGTACAGGCATTAACTGTACCTCTTCTGGATGTCATGAAACTTGTTTTGGAGGCGAGACATTGTCAATGTTCTGGAAGATATGGATGGTAATTATCTCTTGGAAGCTGATATAAATATGCCTGTGAAAATTTTTCAGTGTGTCCCAGGAGTTTTAAAGAAAAGCAATAGTATTAAAAATACTCTAAGATTATTAAGGAATATTAAATTCTTCCAACCCCATGTTCCTCAATGTAAGCTATCTTATTTATGTTTGCAAAGCATTTTGATGAAAGAATACAGTGAAACCCTTGCTGAACACATATTACTGTTAAAAGGACTTTTATTCAATCTAAGAATTATGGTCTCCAAAGATTACTGCACCTCTGTCTGCTACCCTAGGTCTAGGGTTGCAGAGCAACTTCTAGGTTCCATACAACCTACCTTAGGCCTAGAAGATTTTTGGCCTTTGAGAAATACTGCTTAAAAGTCACACCCTATCTTGTTCTTTCTGAGATCATAGATGGTTGATTCAATTCAGCTGTTCTGGCTCAAACTCCTGTCCTAGCTTACTTATTAAATCTGACTTTTCTACTGTAATCTAAATGGCTTTGTTTAGTATCAAACTAAGTCCATTAGTCTTTTCTAATCTTCAGGCTCTTTTTTATTGTCTGGCTCATTTGATCTTGAACTTAGTTCTCTCTTTCCAACCTGACTTTCTATTACTGTCCCAGTAAAACTCCCTCCTCTCTCCATGTAGTGCCCCTTACGAAGCTCGTTTCCTTTATTGAATGGTGAGAGATGCATGTATCCTGTTCTGCCAAATATTTTTCTGATTTGTTCACCTTTTCTGCCACTCCATGTACTTCTAACCAATTTAGTGTGTCTGGTTTTATGTTGAAGTCTGTGACATACTTGGACTTGGTTTTCTGCAGGGTGATGAGTATGGATCTATTGTATTTTTCTGTATGTAGATATCCAGTTAGACCAGCATCATTTGTTGAAAATGCTCTCTTTTTTCCATTTTATGATTTTTGCTTCTTTGTCAAAAAGCAAGTAACCATAGGTGTGTGGATTTATTTCTGGGTCTTCTATTTGGTTCCATTGATTGACCATTCTGTTTCTATGCCAATATCATGCAGTTTTTATTACTATTGTTGTGTAGTACAGCTTGAGATCAGGGATGGGGATACCTCCAGATGATCTGTGTTGTACAGGAATGTTTTGGCAACTCTGGGTGTTCTTTTTTCATATGAAGTTGAGAATTGTTCTTTCAAGGTCTGTAAAGAATTGTGTATGTCTTTTGATGGGAATTTCATTGAATCTGTAGATTGCTTTTGGCAGAATAGCCATTTTTACTATGCTAATCCTATGGATCCATGAGCATTGGAGATCTTTCCATCTTCTGATATCTTCTTCAATTTCTTTCTTCAGGGACTTGAAGTTTTTCTCAAACAGGTCTTTCACTTGCTTGGTTAGAGTCACCCCAAGGTACTTTATATTATTAGTGCCTATTGTGATAGGTGTTGTTTCCCAAATTTCTTTCTCAGCCCTTTTGTCTTCAGTATACAGAAGTGCTTCTGATTATTATGAGTTAATTTTGTATCCAGCCACTTTTCTGAAGGATTTTATTAGCTGAAGGAGTTCCCTGTTTGAATTTTTGGGGTCACTCATATATACTATCATATTATCTGTGAATAGTGATACTTTGACTTCTTCCTTTCCAATTTGTATCCCCTTGATCTCCTTTAGTTGTCTCATTGCATTAGCTAGGACTTCAAGTACTATGTTGAAGAGATATGGAGAGAGTGCAGCCTTGCCTTGTTCCTGTTTTCAGTAGGATTGATTTAAGTTTCTCTGTGTTTAGTTTGGTGTTGGCTATAGGCTGTATGTGCCTTGTATCCCTGATCTCTCCAAGAGTTTAAATTTGAATGGGTGTTAGATATTTGTCAAATGCTTTTTCAGCATCTAAGGAGATGATCATGTGGTTTTTCTCCTTCAGTTTGTTTAAATGGTGGATTACATTGATGGATTTCTATATATTGAACCACCCCTCCATGGCTGGGATAAAGCCTATTAGGTCTTGGTATATAATATATTTTATGTGTTCTTGGATTTGATTTGAAATTATTGAATATGTTTGCATCAATGTTCATGAGAAATAGGGCTGAAATTCTCTTTTTGGTTATATCTTTGAGTGGTTAATGTTTCAAGGTGACTGTGGCTTCGTAGAATGAGTCTGGAAATGTTCTTTCTGTTTCAGTTTTGTGGAATATTTTGAAGAGAACTGGAGTTAGCTCTTTTTTGAAGATCTGGTAGAATTCTTTGCTGAAACCATCTGGCCCTGAGCATTTTTTGGAAGGGAGACTTTTGATGACTCTTTTATTTCCTTGGGGGAAATAGGACTATTCAATCTATTTACCTGATCTTGATTTAATTTTGGTAAATGGAATCTATGAAGAAGAGTGTCCATTTCATTTGGATTTTCAAATTTTGTGGCATATAGACTTTTGTAGTAAGATCTAGTGATTGTTTGCATGTCCTCAGTATCTCAGTATTATTTATGATTTTGCTGATTTGGATAGTTTTTCTCTCTGCCTTTTAGTTAGTTTGGCTACGGGTTTATCTACCTTGTTGATTTTCTCATATATCCAGCTCTTAGTTTATTTGAATTGTTTTTTTTTTTTTGTTTGTTTGTTTGCTTTTTTTTTGGAGAGCTGAGTCCATTGATGTTGATAGATAATAGTGACCAACAAATGTTAGTTTCTTTTCTTGTGGAGTTGGTGGTATTACTGTGATTTTTTGTGTTTTCTTTTAATTTTTTGTTGTGCAGTTTTCTATATCATGTTTTCTTGTGTGTAGTTCTTTTTGTTGGATTGGAGTTTTTTTTTTTTTTCTAGTATCTTCTCTAAGGCTGGATTGCTGTGTAGCTATGGTTTAAGTTTAGTTTTATTGTGGAATATTTTGTTTTCTCCATCTATGTTGATTGAAAGCTTCGTTGGGTACAGTAGAGTGGGTTAGTATCTGTGATCCCTCAAAGTCTGCATGACATCTGCCTAGGCCACCCTATATTTTATAGTTTCTGTTGAGAAGTCTGGTGTGATTCTGATAGGTCTACCTTTATATGTTACTTGGCCTTTTTCCCTTCCTGCTTTTAATGTCTTTTCTTCTGTAGATTTAGCATTTTTACTGTGATGTGACAGGAGTTTCTTTCCTGGCCTTGTCTATTTGGTGTCCTATAGGCCTCCTTTGTGGTTATGGACATCTCTTATTTTATTTTTTAAAATTCTTTCTTAATTATAGTTTATTCACTTTGTATCCCCCCTGTGTTTCCCTCCATCCTCCCATCCCAATCCCTCCCTCCCTCCACCCTCTGCATGCATGCCCCTCCCCATTTCCACTGATAAGGGAGGCCTTCTTTTCCTTCCTTCTGATCCCAGTTAGGTCTCATCAGGAGTGCCTGCATTGTCTTCTTCTGTGGCCTGGTAATGCTGTTTCCCCCTCACGGGGGAGGTAATTAAAGAGGACATCTCTTTCTTTAAGTTGGGAAAATTTTCTTCTATAATTTTCTGGAAAATATTTTCAGGACCTTGGAGCCTGGAGTCTTATTTATCTATTCCTATTATTCTTAGATTTTGTCTTCTCATGGTGTCTTATATTTCTTGGAATGATTGTGTTTTCAACTTTTCTGATTTTAATGACCAAGCTGCCTTAGCAAACTAAAAATATACTTTAGATAGGAATAATACTCATTTGCTTGTGTATGATGTTGGAGAATGGTTTCATGTGTATGACACCTGTTCTTTACCAGAAAGTGCCTTTACTTACTACTTAATAGTGAAGCAGTGTATGCAAGCGAGCTTGGTGATAAAATATCTACCTTTGAAATAAAAAAATCTTGAGGCCCATCAGCAGCATTTTCTGGTAGTAGAAGAAATAGCAGGAAACACATAGACAAACAAATTGGTAGCAGGAAGGGCTCCAGAGAGTATCTAGGAGGAAACAACCTTGTCTCCTGATCTTGGGGTCATTATGATATCAGAAAATGTTCATATGAAATATTTTCAATCAACTGTTTAATTGTACTAATTTGGTTTGTTTTCTTTATGTTTGTGCATGCATGCATGTTTGCCATTGTACACGTGTGGAGGTCAGAGGACAACCTTCAGGAGTCAGTCCTTTCTTTCCATCATGGGTTCCAGGGATTGAACTCAAGTTGTCAGTCTTGTGTGAGAAGGGATTTAACCCCTGATTCATTGTTTGAACTTGGAATGAGTATTTCTCCTAATCACTGTGATGGTGTCTTTAACACCAGGCAGATCAAGGTCTTCTACTCTTTGTAGGAGTGAGTTAGTACAGCTCTGAACGCCCCATCCTATGAAACCAGAGCTCAGTGCCCTGCTCATCACTGGAATGACTGAGAGGTCCAGTTGCTTCCACGGTGAGTGTCAGCATTGCTGAAATGACCAGAGGTGCCCTTCAACGAAGAGATAACCTTAACATACATGATTATTTTATCTTCCTAGAAAGAACCATATTTGTAATCATATTTTGTCACATGGTCATTTTAAAACAAACAAATATAAATGAATATGAGTGCAGTGTTGTATTTGATCCAGGTGTGAAAATACAGTATTATTTGTTCCTTGAGAGATAGGATTGTTAAATTGTTTCAGGCCAATCTAAGTCATATTAAGTGTACACAGTAATGAAAATATTTAGTTGAGTTCCATGGAATATTTAAGCAGTTGAATTTTTAAATCCTTAGATTAACATGCACAAGATATAGTGAGCTCTATAAGGAGAGCAAGAGAACCAAAAAAATCTGGGCCCAGGCTTTTTTTCTGAGACTGATATTCCAAACAAGGACCATGCATGGAGATAACTTAGTACCCCTGCACAGATGTAGTCCATGGCAACTCAGTGTTCAAAAGGGTTCTCCAATAATAGGAATAGGACTGTCTCTGACATGAACTCATGGGCTGGCTCTTTGAGCACCTCCCCCTGAGTGGGAAGCAGCCTTACGAGACTGCAGAGGAAGATAGTGCAGCCAATCCTGATGAGACCTGATAGACTAGGGTCAGGTGGAAAGGGAGGAGGACCTTCTCTATTATTGGACTGAGGGAGGGACATAGGAGAAGAAGAGGGAAGGAGGGTAGGATTGGGAGAGAATTGGGGAGGTGGCTAAAGCTAAGATACAAAGTGAATAAAGTGTAATTAATAAAAGTAAAATAAATATTAAAGTATGGAGCTAAGAGGATTGCCCATGAGTTTGAAGCCAGCATGTAACATAGTGAGTTCCATGCCAGTCAAGAATAAATATCAAGACTCTGTCTCAAAAGATGTAAATAAATAATCAGGAAGCTATTGTATACACACAAGTGCATATCATGAGCAATAAAGATGAAACAAATAGATAGGACATGAGGCAGTGTCTAAATTCCCCACTAGATCTAAAGGAGAATTGTAACCACACAGGGCAAGGGTATCAGATGAGCCAGGGCTTAAAGGCAGACAATTACAACCAGAAAACCACTTCTAATGCATGCTTAGCTTTTCTTGAGTATAAATATGTTAGGTACATGTAAAGCAAAGCACCAATAAGAAAGTAGTCACTACTTATGTGTTAGGAATAGGGGGCTCATGAGGACAGCCTTTGCTCTGGACCTTACTGCAACACACACAACTTCTGTTTGCCAGGTGTAATTCAAAGTCACTTGACAGAAGTACCTGAGGCTCCTCCCACTACTACAGCAGCTACAACTTCTCAGAAATATTTTCATCATGATCCAACTCTGTTGCTTGTGGAATTTCTTGAGTTTGATGTTTTTGAGCCACAATTAACCCTCTAGTCGTAGCCTTCATTTTAAATCTAGTATGTTTCTAACTACCTCCCCAACCAGAGAAACGTAAGCAGTTGTTTTAACTAAATTGTTGGCTCTTCCCACAGTGAACATTTTCTTTGAAAATACAATCTTACTCCATGAGAAGACAAACCTATTTAATGTCATGAGAAGATTCAGCTTTAGACCTCGCCATCAGAAGACATCTGTGGAATCTGCTGGACACTGTTTTGCTGCCTGGGGATCATGGAGCTTCACCTTTGGAAACTATTACTAGGAACTGGATTTGAAGGATTCATGGGACTGAGCTGTAGGGGTGTGTCAGGATGCCTGGTTGAGGAAGAGAAACCAGCAGACTGAACTGGAGGGTGTATTTCTCCTTGTGTGTGTGAAGCAGGGTAATCAGTACAGTGTCCTCACCACCTGCCCAGGATTTCATCACTGTATAGAGAAGCCAGTGGGCCGGGTTGGTGTGCTCCCTGATTGTGAGGGTGGATGTGTAAGTTTCCTGGATATAGCCAAGAGTTTCCTCATATTCAGTTACCCTCCTGTCAGGCCTTTCTTCTTGTCTAGCCACACATGACCATAGGATGCTGTAATCCAGTATTTTAGTGCTGTTTGAGTTTTTCCTTTTGTAATGTTATCTCTTTTATTGCTATGAAATATTAAAATACTATTAAATATCAAAGATGGTTGACTGTTTTTTTCCCACCTGTTTTTAAGATAGGGTTTCTTTTATTTTTTCTTCCATTTATCTATTTATTTATTTAACCACTTTACAGCCTTATCTTAGCCTTCTTCCTCCTTTCCTCCCAATCTCTCCATTAAGCCCCCCACCATTTTCCTTCTCAGAGCAGAGTATACACTCCATGGGTACCAACCCACCCTGGCACCTCAAGTCACAGCAGGACTAAGCACATACTCTCCCACTGAGGCCTTACAAGGTAGCCCAGCTAGGAGAAAGGGATCCAGATGTAGGTAGCAAAGTCAGACAAACTCTACTCACATTGTTGGGGGACCCATATGGTAACTAAGCTAAGCATCTGCTACATATGTGTAGGGGGTCTACGTCTGGCCAATTCATGCCTCTGGTTGGTGGTTCAGTCTCTGTGAGCCCCCATGTGCCCAGGTTTCTTTATTCTATAGGTCTTGTGGTATGCTTGACCCCACTAGCTCCCTCAATCCTTCCTCCCACTTTTCCAAAAGTCTCCCCTAGTTTGTCATATAGGTTGGCTAAGACAGGTTTTTCTTTATGTAGCTCTGACTTTCCTGGAACTCAGTCTGTAGACCAGGCTGGACTGGAATTCACAGAGATCTTCCTGTCTCTGTCTTCCAATGCCAAGATTAAAGGTATTTCTTCCTTATTTCCTTCCTGTTTTCCATGCTTCTTTTCTTCCTTCCTTTTACAAAAAGTTTTTCCAGGGAACTGGACAGTAGCCTACCAGAGAGTGCCTCTGAAAGACTCTACCCAGTAGGGTATTGAAGCAAATTCTGAGACTCTTAGCCAAACTTTGGACAGAGTGCAGTTAAACTTTGGAAAGATGTGGGATATATAGGCTTGGAATTCCCTGCTGTGGTTTTTCCCTTTAAACACTCTACCCTCCCTAGGCTCTGGGATGCTCTTTCTGAACTGCTGCATCAGGGACAATTGAAGGGCCAAGCTGGAGCTTGAATAAAGACCCTTGTGTGTTTGCATCAGACTAGTGTTCCTGATGCCTCTTTGGAGGGAAGGGGTCTCATGATCTAAGCATAACAGGATCAACCTGCCACTTTGTTGCTCTCTTACTCTCTCACTCTCCTGTTCTTTCCACTTTCTATGTAGGTATGCCTCCCTTTTTCCCCATCATGTCTCCCTCAATCCTTCTCTCTCTCTCTCTCTCTCTCTCTCTCTCTCTCTCTCTCTCTCCAATAAACCTCTTTCATGTAAAATCTGTGCACATCGTCATTTCATTGGTCTTAACGTTGGGCCAGGAAGGGCTCTCCTGGTATCACCACGTCTGGTCACACCAGGAACCTTTACTCAGACCACGATGCCTGCAACAGATTTTTCTTCTGATCCACCTATCCCTAAACCCCACTTTACCATATAAGCATTAAAATGTGCACTTCCTCTCAACTGCCCTGACCTTACCTTGTACAACTGTCTCTCTGCTCTTGGCTACTCAGACTTGGCATCCTGCCATATGCTCTGAGCACCCAAGACAAGGCAGACACTCATGGTGAGCCAAAATCGGCTTGGGGAAACTAAAATGGTCATGCCAGATGCTGAAAGTGCCACTTCAGACACAGACACAACCTGCTTCTAAACAATTGCTGTTAGGTAAACAATTGCCTGGGACCCTGCACACACACAGATGGCTTTAGATTGCTCTGCTACCTCAGGCACTGTGAGTGAGGTGTTCAGGCCCTGTGTTGGTTGCCGCTTGACACATCCCGCAGATCTGTCAATGGAGATCCTGAATGGGGGAGTGGGAATGGAAAAGAACAAGAGACTTGAGAAATGAAGACCAAGGCAGTTTCTCTGATCAAGGTCTCAGTTTATTTGAATTTTTCATACAACTTCATAGGCAGGGTGGAAGGAATACAATTGCCTTTGGCAGGGTTACTAAGTGACTAGGAATCACAGGATGGCCCACCAGAGGTGTCACAAGATGTGATAATAATGTTTGTTTGGAAAGTTCCTCAGAAGTGTTACTTGGGAATCCCCAAGGGGAGGAAGATTTAAGGTATTTCAGGAAGATGATCTTATTGAAAGCCCCAGGTCAGCCAGGAATGCACTATTGTATCCAAGCAGTAGGCCATTAAGCCAGGTCAGGCCAGATGCCAAAAATTCAGGAGGCAGCAAGGTGCCAGAACTCCCCACATTTTTTTTCACATGTTCTTTTTATTCAAGAGTTTGCGCACAGGCAGTATTTAAAGTCAGGCTTTTAAATTAAAGGCCTAAACTACGTAATTTTGCAAATATGACCCTGGCAAAGAATGAGCGTCTGGATGACATAAACGCTACTTATCCTGGAGTCCACGTCTGTAACATAGAACATACAAGGTCGGTATCACTGAAAACAATTGAGAAACCACAGGTGCTGGGTAAATCTGTCAATGAAGAGAAACATCAGTTTCAGCCTTGCAGAGTGTGAAACCAGCAACAAGTTCTTCTGTGGCAGAGCATCAATTGTGCTTCAGAACTTTGCCTGTAAAGTCTTTCTCCACCAGTAAATCAGCATATCTCTGCTCAAGCTCCTTCTGTCGTTCCTGTTGTCGCTGCACATCTTCTTTTAGACACTCCAGCCTGTGGGGAATAGCAGAGTCTTCATGTTTCTTGAGTTCTTCAAAAGTGCGTAGCTCCAAGTGAGCCTGCTCAATTTGGTCCCATAAGTCATTCAACTGGTTCATGAGCCCCATAGCACGAGACTGGTAACCACCAAGCAAAATTTTCAACTTCTTTTCCATCTTTGCAGCTCTCTTGGCTTCTGTTGTCATGTGACCCCTGTTTATCTCAAGTCTCTTTTCAAGTGATTCAATTCTGTCCTTTTTGCTAGCAAGATTAGCCCTTGTATAGCGGCTCTGATCAGGAAGATATAGGACTTGACTGTAGCATTCTTCCCACACCTGGTTGTAAGCTTCACTGGAGAGTTCTCCATGACTCATTCCTTGTTTTACCACTTCCATCTCTTGTATCAGAACATCCTGGGCCTTTTTCAGTTCTTCTTTGGAGAACTTCCCATAAGGGCTATGCTCCAGATAGGTAATGTGCTCTGCATAGTTGGTAGCAAATCTAACATGTTTTCCCTTTTTATTTCCAGATGGCTCATAGGGGTGATGTAGAAGGTCATAATGAAGCATCGTAATCATTTCTTTTTTGATCAGTTCTTCGCTTTTCTGTAAATCTGTTAGAGGTGGTTCTACACTTAAAGGTCTTAAAATAGTTTCATTTACTTCAGATGGTCTTGGTAGATCCTTCTGAACAGCTTTGTGCATTCGTTTCATTTCCTTTACATGCTCATCATCTCGTATTACCTGCTCTTGAGCATCCACATCAGCAGCATCTTCGATGTAGGTGTCGTCTATTTCATGTTCTTCCAGCTCCTTCTCAGCATTTTCTGGTAGAACAATTTCAAAATCATTCTTAGGCGCAGGGAGGCCCAACAACCCTAGACGGAGATGTTCACGAGATTCTCCTTCCATCTGCTTCACAAAAGAGGGGTCACTATAGTCTGCCATTCCATCCTCTGGATTAATGTTTAATTTGTCTCTCAGTGGTGTTCTGTCTGGGGTGGCATTAGTGACTGGTTTGGGGGTTGTTCCACTCCAGGGAGTCAGCCCTTTAGCTCCATTAGAAGAAGTCCTGAAAGGAGTAGACAGAACCTTATTTGGAGTCTGCACAACCTGATGCTGTGGGGTCACTCCAGAGAAGTCACTCTTGTGCAGTAGAGTATTAAGCCCACCTTTCAGTGGAGTGTCCACATTGGTCAAGGCCATGAGGTTCTGAGCTTCCTGCAGAATCCTGTCTTGGGAGCCTGTGGTTTGTGGTGTTCTCAGAGTGATGCTGTTGTTTGTGACATTGTACTCAGACAGGACAGTGCTGGAAGCAGAATTTGTGATTCTAGACTCCTCTGCAGTCTGCCGTGCAAACACACTGGCCTGGCCTCCAAGAGCGCCCCCTTCACCTTTTTTTGTTAAATAGTAAAATATCTTTTCTAAGCAAAAATTTCAGTTACGTAAATAATTGAAAATAAAAAAATATCATGGATTTTTCTTTTGTAAATTGTTCACTCACCCAATGAATTTCCTCAGGCCTCAGCAATGTTTGGTAGAGATGCAGTAATGTTAGCTCAGCTCTGGGGTCAGATCCTCCATGTGTGGAGGTGATAGATCTAGCAGGGTCTGGAGCCAGAAGGTTTGGAAACACACTCTGTCTAGTCTGGAGAAGAATGAACCTGGTTAGGCCTTGGAATCTCCTTTTATGGAGGCTCTGAAGACCACGCCCACTTCCTTCCCTGGTTGCTTTTACTAATGCTTCCAATAGGTGAGCTCCAGTAGATTGAATCAACCCTCTTTCCAGTCTCCACAAGCAAATCCCCACAACAAGGTTTCCTGAGTTACTGTTTAGCTGGATGGCAGCTCACACCTTTAATCCCAGAGTCCTAGGGACTGTGCTACTGAAGCAAAAAGATTTTTTTAGTTCAAGGCCAGCCTAAAATATAGAGTAAGAACTTTGCTTTTTTTAAAAAAGTAATTTTACAATATTTTGCTGTACCTAAATATTTTACAGTGTGCTTATAGTTTGCTTTTGATCATGTAACAGATGATGATGATCTACCAAAGACTACTTTCTCCAGGCATCTTCATTCCCTAATTCCCTACTCACTCAACTTTATTTTCTAAAAAAAAAAAAAGAAAAATCCATAAATCTCATTCTATTTACTATTGACTCTGTAGAGTGACACTGGAGTTCAAGGTTTTCTAGCTCCCTGGCTGTCTTTAGTTCATGTTGACCAGACAGAGAATTCTGTGTTAATGCTGTAGATGTGCAATAGTTAAGAAACTTCTGCATCTCAACCAGGTACTTTTGCACAGGCTGAGTTTGTATTTTTCATGTTCTTAGCTAAATACTTTCCCGTTCTCTTCCCTTCTTACAGATCCTTTAAATCATCAGCCACAGAAAGTTTGGCTAGGGTCTTAGGTGGATCCTCACACCTGGAAAGATCTGGGTTTGGGTGGGGCTTTCTACTTCAAATAATTCAATCAAGAAAAAAACCCTTGAAAGAAAAATTCCAGCTGGGTGGGTGTGATGTAATTGCTTATAATCCTAGCACTCAGGGAGGCAGAAGCAGGTGGATCTCTGTGAGTTCAAGCCTAGCCTGGTATCCAAAGTGAGTCCAGGACAACCAAGATTTCATTGAAAAACCCTGTCAAGAAAAGGAAAGAAAAGAAAGAAAGACAAAAAGAAAGAAAGAAAGATAGAAGGAAAGAAAGAAAGAGAGTGAGAGAGAGAGATTCCAGCCTCATGGGTTTTAGTTAACTCCAGATGCAGTCAAGTTGACAAGCAAGAATAGCAGCACAAGAACTGACCACTTTGTACTAGATGATTAGTTAGGGAGCTCATCCCTGATAGAGGCTAATTCTTCTTCTAGGGGTGGGACTTTTTCAAAATTTTCCACTACCACATCAATATGTCCATTGTTCTGGTATTGTTTATGTAGGCATTTCTAGAAGAGGCAGTTTCACAAAAGACTTCCTGGTATTCTGGCTCTTCCTAGCTTTCTCACCTTCTTCCAAAATGTTTCTGGAATCAATGATGCAGGGGTTAGGATATAGGTGTATCTCTTGGGGCTGGGATCCCCATGATCTGTTGGTTTTTGCAGTCTGTGCAGCTGTGGTATTCCTTGAATGTCTGCCTGTGTGGCTCATTGCTTCTTTTCTATATTATTTGTAAATAAGCTTCACTAGAATTTTTAAAACTGGATTTGCAATCTATTGTTTTGTTTACTTTGATAGTAAACCAAATCAATGATAAGTTAATGTCTCTGCAAGTATGAGATCAAGGAAGCACAGGAAGATTGGCAGGAAAAGAGCAGTTATGATTACTTACTTGTCATGGCAGTTTTCCACGTTGAGCTGAGGATCCACCTAAAACCCTAGCCAAACCTTCTGTGGCTGATGATTTAAAGGATCTGTAAGAAGGGAAGAGAAGAGAAGGGGAAAGTGATGCAATTTTATTTCAGCTAAAAACACGAAAAATACAAACCCAGCTTCCATGGGCAAAAGTACCTGGTAGAGATGCGGAAGTTTCTTAACTATTGCACATCTACAGCATTAAGACAGAATTCTCTGTCTGTTTAACATGAACTCTAGACAGCTGGGGAGCTAGAAAACCTTGAACTCCAATGTCACTCTACAGAGTCAAAAGTAAACAGAATGAGATTTATGGATTTCTTTTTTTTTTTTTTTTTTTTTTTTTTAGGGAATGAAGATTAGCTGAAGAAAGAAGTCTTTGGTATTTGCTAAAATCAGAAGTTGATGACATCATCATCAGTTACATGATCAAAAGCAAAATGTGAGCACACTGTGAAATATTTAGGGACAGCAAAATATTGTAAAATTCCTTTTAAAAAAAAACAAACAAATTTCTAACCACAAGGGGAATACAAAGTGAATAAAGTGTAATTAACAAAGAATTTTAAAAAACTAAAAAAAAAACAAAAACAAAAACAAAAAGTTCTTAATCTATATTTTAGGCTGCCTTGAAATAAAAAATCTTTGTGTTTCAGTAGTACAGTTCCTACGACTCTGGGATTAAAGGTGTGAGCTGCCATCCAGCTAAACAGTAACTCAGGAAACCTTGTTGTGGGGATTTGCTTGTGGAGATTGGAAACAGGGTTGATTCAATCTACTGTAGCTCACCTATTGGAAGCATTAATAAAACCAACCAGGGGAGGAAGTGGGCGCGGTCTTCAGAGCCTCTATAAAAGGAGATTCCAGAGCTTAGCCAGGTTCATTCTTCTCCAGACTGGATAGAGTGTGTATCCAAACTTTCTGGCTCCAGACCCTGCTAGACCATTACCCTCCACACATTGAGGATCTGACCCTAGAGTTGAGCTAACATTACTATCAAACTTTACTGAGGCCAGAGAAAATTCTTTGGAACATTACTGCATCTCTACCAAACATTGCTGAAGCCAGAGAAAATTCACTGGGTGAGTGAATAATTTACAAGAGAAAAATCCTTGATGTTTTCTTAATTTCAATTTATTGTGGAACTGAAACTTCTGCTTAGAAGAGATATTTTTGTATTTAACAAAAAAAAAAGTGACTCTGTCTCCATTTAGTTATCTGATATAATGTGTGTTAAAGTTATGGATAATTTTACATTTATCTTTCTCTACACTTTATTTGACCTGATGTGTTGTTATACTGAGAGAGAGTCACAACATGCTTTTCAATTTTTTTGCATTGTCTAAGTTCTAAAATATTTTAGGAACTTTCTGTTTTGTATGTACTATCACCTCTAAATAATGGATATATGTAAAATATGTAAAAAATGAATGCTCTAAACTGTTTAAAAACATACCCGAACTTAGAGATATTTAAGAACAGCATAAAGGTACAATATCTTGTTTCTATTTGTTGACAATTATGAACAAATGTGCTAGGAATATAGTTGAGCAAGTCTCCTTGTGGAATGGTCGAGCATGTATTGGGTATGTGCTGTGTCTTGAGGAAAGTCTATTCCCAGTTTTCTGAGAAACATCCAGATTGATCTCTACAGTCATAAAAATTTGCATTCCCACCAGCAATGGAGGAGTGCTCCCCTTTCTCCATACATCCTCACCAGCATGGGCTATCACTTGATATATAAAGCATAGACACTCTTGGGAGTGGGAGTCCTTCCATGCCAGTGACAGGAGACATTACTGAATCCTGTTTCAACTGCCCAGTTCTTTGAAAATGAATTTTGTTCCATAAATATAAAAAAAGAAAGCAAAGCATGTACAGTTTATATCTTTCATAATATTCTATATACCTTCAGGTTAGGCTTTTCCAGCTCCGTTCTGTTGATTTAACCAAACATTTTTCTTGATTTTTCAGACCACATAAAAGTTTTCATCAGAACCCTTTTCATTACTTTGTAAAAACTGCATTTTTCATAATTGGCTCAAATAATATAGCTTGGTTTAACAAAAGAAATAACAGTCTTTTGTTTTCCCCCAAAGGATTGAGAAACTCTTCCAAGCTCCCTGTCAGAATGTCCAAGGTCACTGGGAGCTGAGGGTCTCAATGGTTCGTGAGTGAGCTTCCAAAGTTGCTGGGTCGGAACCCCAGAAGAATAAAAGATGACAACAGCAGCGAGACCAACTTTTGAACCTGCAAGAGGTGGAAGAGGAAAAGGAGAAGGGGATTTGAGCCAGCTGTCAAAGCAGTATTCAAGCAGAGACCTTCCCTCCCATACAAAGATAAAATACAGACAAACTACACAGGATGCCCCCGAAGAGGTTCGGAACCGTGACTTCAGGAGAGAGTTGGAAGAGAGAGAGAGAGCTGCTGCAAGGGGAAAGAATAGGGACTGTCCAACCCGAGAACATGCGACTTCCTCTTCAGTGTCAAAGAAGCCCCGCTTAGACCAAATCCCTGCTGCCATCCTTGATGCCGATGATCCTCTCACTGATGAGGAAGATGGGCATTTCGAAGGGGAGAGTGATGACGATGATGCTGCTGCTCTTCTTGCAGAGCTGGAAAAAATCAAGAAGGAAAGAGCTGAAGAGCAGGCCAGGAAGGAACAAGAACAAAAAGCAGAGGAAGAGAGAATTCGCATGGAAAACATTCTGAGTGGAAACCCTCTCCTTAATCTCACTGGCCCATCCCAGCCTCAGGCCAACTTCAAGGTTAAAAGAAGGTGGTACGACGACGCTGTTTTTAAGAACTGTGCAAAAGGTGTAGGTGATCAGAAGAAAGACAAAAGATTTGTAAACGATTCACTGCGATCTAAATTTCACAAAAAGTTCATGGAGAAATATGTTAAGTAGTGCAGTTTTATGTGCTTAATAAAAGACTGAAATGCCAAGGGAAAAAAATGCCAAGGGCACTGTCTAAACTACTTGATAAACTTTAAAATGTTTCATAGCTTTAAACATATTTTTAGAACCTGTATTTGCAATATGAAAAAAATCCGTTTTTCAAAGTACCCTTTTAAGGAATGAAGCCATAAAGTATAACTATGATTTTAAAAGTCAAAACCAAATTTTATCAATGTAAACAATTCAGTACTTTTAAAATCAAGTGTATTATTTTGATGTTATAAACTTTGGCTCCCTTCCAGCAAGATCAGCTCTTATATAAAAACATATAATAGGGCAGTTTTAATATTTTATATGAAAAGTATTTTAAACCTTATTATTCTTAAAAACCTCGTTTTTAAGACAGGATAGAAATTATGTAAACTCTTAACATATTTAGTAATCAATAATCAGACATCAAGATATATAGAATATAATAAACTTACATATTCAAAACAAACAAAAAAAACCATGAAACTTATTTTTATTTCCTTTAGATGTAATTTCAAGGGAAGAACAACTTGCTACCTGTTGAATCCCAATTTTTATGACCATAGAGGCTTGCAGCTTTCTTCCCTGAGAAGCTGCTGTTTTCTGCTCGCACAGGAGCCTTAAACATTTCTCAAAACCTGTTTTATCCACTTCAGCGGTAGCATCAGTCTTAAGGTTGGGTATTATGGGGTAGGCATCATATATATAATCTTAAAGGCAGTTAACCCTAGCTGGTAAGGGGAATTCCTAACCCTAGAAAGGGCAAAGGGGAGGAGCCTCACCCAGTCAGTGCCAGTCTCCAAGGTCAATTTACTCAAGGTCTCTTTTAATGTTCTAGTCATCCTCTCTACCTGTACTAAACTTTGGGGCCTATATGCACAATGCAATCTCCAATCAGCCCCAATAAACGTAGCTACATTCTGACTGACCTTTGACACAAATCCTGGTCTATTATCTGATCATGTGAGGAAAGCCATAGCTGGACATAGAACTGTTCAGGAGGAACCGATAGTTTAAACTTATTTTGTCTGAAAGCCTCCTGTTTGTCTTTCCTCTTTCTCTCTGAATAAAAGTATCACTTTCTTTGTCATGAACCAAAGAAACAGACTGTCTCCAATTAAAGAGCATGCAAAAAACATGACACTACTGCCTTGTGCCATTTTTACTCTTCAATTTTTCTCACCATGCGTCTTTATGATCCAGCTTCTCAACACCACTGTGTCCTTCACTGCTTCCCTCTATCCCAAGTCCCTGTTCAGGCACCAATCTGCTAGAGCCTGCCTGCAGAGTCAAACAGCACCTGAGGGGGGAGTGAGGACAAATTACACTTCACTTGGGATCCACTGGAGAGGGTTCACAGTCTGGCTGCCGCAGGAAGGGTTTATTTCAGGGATCATTATTTATAAGCAAAGCAAGCAAGTAATGGCAATTTAGTGTCCAAGTGGGTTACATAGTAATAAGAAGAGGGACTGCCTCTGATATAAACTGATTGGCCTGCTCTTTAATCACCTCCCCCTGAGTGGGGAGCAGCCTTACCAGGGCACAGAGGATGACAAAGCACACACTTCTGATGAGATTTGATAGACTAAAATCAGGAGGAAGGAGAGGGGGCCTCCCCTATCAGGGGACTTGGGGAGAGACATGCATGAAGAAGGAGGAGGGAGGATGAGGCTGGGAGGGGAGGAGGTACGGGCTTATGGGGGGATACAAAGTGAATAAAGTGTAATTTAAAAAAAAAAAAAAAGATCTTTGGGGAAGCCAAGATGGCGGCACCGGGAGAGCACCTCATCTGAGAAGCAGGACAGCACTCTCCATGCAGCGACCAGAAGACTGAACTCTGGGCCCTGAAACTACATCGATCATGTTTCCCAGGTGAGAGGAGGCTCTCACAGGTTGGGTCCACTTATGGCTACCCAGCCAGAACCCGGAAGAAATACCGGGTAACGAGGGAAGCTGCAGCCAAACAGTATGTGGCCTTTAGAGAGGAAATGCTTAAATCACTGAATGAAATAAAAGAAACAGTGGATTGTTCAAATAAACAGCTGAAGGAATTGACGGAAAAACATGAAAATACAGTCAGACAGGGGAAGGAAAACAACAAAATAGCTCAAGACCTGAAGATAGAATTGGAAAAATTAAAAAAAAACAGAAATGGAAGAAATTGTGGAGAGAAAGAACTTAGGGAAGAAAGCAGGAACTACAGAGGTTAGCATAACCAATAGACTACAAGAAATGGAAGAAAGAATCTCAGGTGTGGAAGATACAATGGAAGAAATAGATGTATCAGTCAAAGAAAATGTTAAACCTAAAAAATACCTGACACAGACCGTAAAGAAATCCAAGACAATATGAAAAGACAAAACCTAAGAATAATAGGTATAAAGGAAAAAGAAGACTCCCTTCTCCAAGGCCCAGAAAATATTTTCAACAAAATCATTGAAGAAAATTTCCCCAAGTTAAAGGAGAGACCAATAAGAATACATGAGGCCTACAGAACACCCAACAAAGTTGACCAGAAAAGATAATCTGACCGCCACATAACAATCAAAACAGTAAGTATACAGAACAAAGAAAAAATACTAAAAGCTGCAAGGGAAAAAGGCCAAGTAACATATAATGGCAAACCCATTAGAATCACACCTGACATTTCAACAGAGACTATGAAAGACAGAAAGGCCAGGACGGATATCATGCAGACTCTAAGAGAACACAGATGTCAGCCCAGGCTACTATACCCTGCAAAACTCTCAGTCCTCATAGACAGAGAAAACAAGATATTCAATGACAAAAACAAATTTCAACAATACCTACAAACAAATCCAGCATTACAGAAGATACTGAAAGGGAAAATACAACCCAAGAAAACTAGCTACATTCAAGAAAACACAGGAAATAAATAATCCCACTACAGTAAAACAAAAAGCAACCAAGCACACAACCGTATGACAACGGCCAACATCAAATTCAAAGGATCTAACAGCCACTGGTCATTAATCTCTCTCATTATCAATGGACTTAATTCTCTAATAAAAAGACACAGACTAACAGAATGGATGTGTAAACAAAACACAGCAGCAATCAGTTGTATACAAGAAACACACCTAAGTCACAAAGATAGACATTACCTGAGAGTGAAGGGATGGAAGACGGCTTTCCAAGCAAATGGATGCAAGAAGCAAGTAGGAGTAGCCATTCTAATATCTGATAAAATACACTTTCAACCAAAATTAATCAAAAGAGGTGGGGAAGGACACTTCATACTCATCAAGGGAAAATTCCACCAAGAAGACATCATAATCCTGAACATCTATGACCCAAATACAAGGCACCGACATTTGTGAAAGAAACATTAATAAAACTTAAACCACACATAGATCCCCACACACTAATAGTGGGAGACTTCAACACCCCACTCTCAACAAAGGACAGGTCAACTAAACAGAAATTAAACAAAGAAACAATATCTCTAACAGAGGTCATGAATCAAATGGACCTAACAGACATTTACAGAACCTTAAACCCAAACACAAAAGAATTTACCTTCTTCTCAGCACCTCATGGAACCTTCTCCAAAATAGAACACATAGTTGGTCACAAAGCAAGCCTCAATAGATACAAGAAGATTGAAATAATCCCTTGTATCCTGTCTGATCACCATGGAATAAAGCTGGACCTCAATAACAACAGAAATAGCAAAAAGCCTACACATACATGGAAACTGAACAACTTGCTACTAAAAGACAGCTGGGTCAGGGAAGAAATAAAGAAAGAAATTAAAATCTTCCTAGAACTCAATGAAAATAAAGACACAACATACCCAAACTTGTGGGACACAATGAAAGCAGTGCTAAGAGGAAAGTTCATAGCACTAAGTGCCTTCAAGAAAAAATTTGAGACAGCGCATTCAAGCATCTTAATGGCTTACATAAAAACCCTAGAAAAAGAAGAAGCAGACACACCAAAAAGGAGTAGATGGCTGGAAATAATCAAACTCAGGGCTGAAATCAATCATTTAGAAGCAAATAAAACAATTCAAAAAATCAATGAAACCAAGAGCTGGTTCTTTGAGAAAATCAACAAGATCGACAAACCCTTAGCCAAGCTAACTAAAAGGCAGAGAGACACCACTCAAATCAACAAAATCAGAAATGAAAAGGGAGACATAACTACAGACACTGAGGAAATCCAAACAATCATTAGGACTTACTTCAAAAGTCTATATGTCACAAAATTTGAAAATCTAAACGAAATTGACAATTTTCTTGATCGATTTGACTTACCAAAGCTGAATCAGGACAAGGTAAATCAATTAAATAGTCCTATATCCCCCAAAGAAATAGAAGCAGCCATCAAAAGTCTCCCAACCAAAAAGAGCCCAGGACCAGATGGCTTCAGCGCAGAATTCTACCAGACCTTCAAAGAAGAGCTATCACCAATTCTCTTCAAACTATTCCACAAAATAGAAACAGAAGGAACATTACCAAACTCATTCTATTAAGCCATAGTCACCTTGGTACCTAAACCCCACAAGGACTCAACAAAGAAAGAGAATTTCAGGCCAATCTCCCTAATGAACATGGATGCAAAAATACTCAACAAAATACTCGCAAACCGAATACAAGAACACATCAAAGATATCATCCAACATGACCAAGTAGGCTTCATCCCAGGTATGCAAGGGTGGTTCAATATACGGAAATCCATCAATGTGATCCATCATATTAACAAACTGAAAGAAAAAAACCACATGATAATCTCCCTAGATGCTGAAAAGCCTTTGACAAAATCCAACATCCATTCATGTTTAAAGTATTGGAGAGATCAGGGATACAAGGCACATATCTAAACATAATAAAGGCAATATACAGCAAACCTATAGCCAACATCAAACTGAACGGAGAGAAACTTAAAGCAATCCCACTGAAATCAGGGACAAGACAAGGCTGCCCACTCTCTCCATATCTCTTCAACATAGTTCTGGAAGTCCTTGCTAGAGCAATAAGACAGTTGAAGGAGATCAAGGGGATACAAATTGGAAAGGAAGAAGTCAAATTATCACTATTTGCAGATGATATGATAGTATATGTGAGTGACCCCAAAAACTCTAACAGGGAACTCCTACAGCTGATAAACACCTTCAGCAAAGTGGCCGGATACAAAATTAACTCAAAAAAATCAGTAGCCCCCTTTTATACAAAATACAAAAGGGCTGAGAAAGAATTCAAGGAAACAACACCCTTCACAATAGCCACCAATGACAGAAGGTACCTTGGAGTAACCCTAACAAAGGAAGTCAAAGACTTGTATGAAAAAAATTTCAAATCTCTGAAGAAAGAATTAGAAGAAGATATGAGAAGATGGAAAGATCTCCCATGCTCATGGCTTGGCAGGATTAACATAGTAAAAATGGCCATCTTACCAAAAGCAATCTACAGATTCAATGCAATTCCCATCAAATTACCAACACAATTCTTTACAGACCTGGAAAAAAATTCTCAAATTCATATGGAATAACAAGAAACCCAGAATTGCTAAAACAATCCTCTACAATAAAAGATCTTCTGGAGGTATCTCCATCCCTGATCTTAAGTTGTACTATAGAGCAACAGTTTTAAAAACTGCATGGTACTGGCATAGAAACAGAATGGTGGATCAATGGAACCAAACAGAAGACCCAAAAATAAACCCACACATTTATGGACACCTGATCTTTGACAAAGAGGCCAAAACCATATAATGGAAAAAAGATAGCATCTTCAAAAAATGGTGCTGTTCTAACTGGATGTCTACATGTAGAAAAATGAAAATAGATCCATACTTATCACCCTGCACAAAACTGAAGTCCAAGTGGATCAAAGACCTCAACATAAAACCTGACACATTAAATCAGCTAGAAAAAAAAGTGGGGAATACCCTAGAACTCATTGGTACAGGAGAAAACTTCCTGAACCGAACACCAACAGCACAGGCTCTATGAGCAACAATCAATGAATGGGACCTCATAAAACTGAAAAGCTTCTGCAAAGCAAAGGAGACCATCGTCAAAACAAAGCAACCTCCGACAGATTGGGAAAGGATCTTCACCAACCCTTTATCTGAGAGAGGACTCATATCCAGTATATATAAAGAACTAAAGAAGCTGAAAAGCAGCAAACCAAGTAATCCACTTAAAAAGTGGGGAATAGAGCTAAACAGAGAATTCTCTGTAGAGGAATATCGAATGGCAGAGAAGCACTTAAAGAAATGCTCAACCTCATTAGCCATTAGAGAAATGGAAATCAAAACAACCCTGAGATTTCACCTTACACCCATCAGATTGGCCAAGATCCAAAATTCAAGTGACAACACATGCTGGAGAGGTTGTGGAGAAAGGGGAAGCCTTCTCTATTGCTGGTGGGAATGTAAACTGGTACAACCACTCTGGAAATCAATCTGTTGCTTTCTCAGACAACTAGGAATAGCGATTCCTCAAGATCCAGCCATACCACTCCTAGGCATATATCCAAAAGAGGCTCAAGTACACAAAAAGGACATTTGCTCAACCATGTTTGTAGTAGCTTTATTTGTAATAGCCAGAAGCTGGAAATAGCCCAGATGCCCCTCAACTGAAGAATGGATGCAGAGATTGTGGTACATCTACACAATGGAATATTACTCAGCAATGAAAAGTAAGGAAATCATGAAATTTGCAGGTAAATGGTGGGACCTGGAAAGGATCATCCTAAGTGAGTTGTCCCAGAGGCAAAAAGACACACATGGTATATACTCACTCATATAGACCTACAACATAGGACAAACCCACTAAAATCTGTGCATCTAAAGAAACTAAGCAAGAGAGAGGACCCTACCTAAAATGGTCAATCCCCATCCTGAAAGGCAAAGAGGATGGACATCAGAAGAAGAAAACAGGAAACAACCTAGGAACCTACCACAGAGGGCCTCTGAAAGGCTCTGCCCTATAGACTATAAAAGCAGATGTTGAGCCTGATGGGCAACTGTTGGACAGAGTGAATGGAATTTTAAGTAAGAACTGGGAAATAGTAAGAGCTGGAGAGGACAGGGCCTCCACAAAGAGAGCAACAGAACAAGAAAATTTGAACACAGGGAACTTCCCAGAGACTCATACTCCAACCAAGCACTATCCATGGAGATAACCTAGAACCCCTGCACAGATGAAGCCCATGGCAGCTCAGTCTCCAAGTGAGTTACATAGTAATGTGAAGAGGGACTGCCTCTAACATAATCTGACTGGCTTGCCCTTTGATCACCTCCCCCTGGGGGGGATCAGCCTTACCAGGCCATAGTAGAGGACAATGCAGCCACTTTTGATGTGAACTGGTGGACTAAGATCAGAAAGGAGAGGAGAACCTCCCCTATCAGTGGACTTGGGGAGTGGCATGCATGCAGAAAAGAGAGGGAGGGTGGGATTGGGAGGGGAGGAGGGAGGGGCTTATGGGGGGATGCAGAATGAGTAAAGTGTAATTGATGAAAAATTAAAAAAGAGGAAAAAAAAAAGAAAAGATAATTTAAGAACCTTAAATGACTTTCACAAGTGTAGGAAAACATGGAGTTAGTCAATTTACATGGAGCACATCTCGCCCCTGGGGGCAATGGTCTCCTCAACCTACTCAGACCTCGGACACCACCACTGCTAGTTCTAGAACTGATGCAGGATGTTCCAACGAGGGGGTTAAGGCTTCTTATAATATTTCCTATAAGTCCACACCTGTTTGTTTATATCCCCCATTTTTATTCATTGTTAGCCAAATAGAGCCAAGTAATTGTGGTAATGATACTTACTTTTTTACCCAATGCTGGAATGCTAGTGAATTTAGGTATGCCCTGGTTACTCTCATGCCTCGCTGGGTGCCTGTGCCCGTGAATGCCCGTCACCGTATGACTCTCTTCAGACAGAAAAGGGATCTTGGAATTACAGCCGCCATTGTTACTGCCATCTCATTGGTGGCTGTTGGAGCTACCACCGCGGCATTAGCCAGGAGTCATACTGTGCAGACTGCTTAGACCCTGAATAATCTTTTAGCCAATGTAGCTCATGCCCTAGATGTACAAAAAGGAATTAATGCTCAACTAAAAGGAGGCTTGATGGTGTTCAATCAGAGGATTGACCTCGTGCAGGAGCAAATTGATACCCTATGGCAAATCGCTCAAATTTGCTGTCAATGGAAGTATGCTGGACTTTGTGTCACTAGCATACAATATGAGAAATTTTCCTGTGCTGCAAATCTGTCTAAACAATTGTCTAGCTATATTTTAGGTAATTGGACTGGAGAATTTGATACTACGATGGAGCAGCTGAGAGTGGCCATTTTCATGGTAATTCTACCAGAGTGGACACAGGACTAGCCACAGGATTATCATCATGGATTGCTGCAGCCATGAATCATCTGAAGAAATGGGCATGCATAGGAGCATTAGCAGGCCTTCTGGTGTTGGTCTCCTTGGTTTGCCTGTGGTGTATATGCAAGATTAGTGTCTCACAACAGCATAATGCACCCATGACCATCCAGGCCTCTACAGCCATTGAAGCAGGACAGTCTCCCCAACCATGGGAGCCAAAATGTTACACTCAGGATGCGGGGCTAAGAACTGCACTCAGGGTCAGCTGCTTTTGACCCAGAGAAGAGCATGTCTGATTGCATGCGGGTTGATGCCCCAGGTCCCGCCTCTGTGAAAAAGGTATCGGACGGGTCTGATGCTCTTTGGGTGGATGACACCTAAATGAACATCAGAACAAAGTCCCAATTTATTTTTAATATCAGTGATAGATAAGACCTCTACTCTTGCCTGATGCCTCTAAAACAAAAAGGGGGAACTGTAGAGAGCTGCATAATGCTGAACCTTAAAGATGGAGCTGGTTTCCCCCTTCCACCTTCCCGATGGTGAGTGCTCTCTGTCACAAACAACTCCACATTTGGCTAAGGCCGAGGATCTGGCTTGCTTCCATGTATGTGGACCTATCTGCATTGCCCATGTGGCACGCTGGGGTTGGCTACCCAGAGGCTATTTAAGCTGTGGGCTGGCTTTCCCCAGGGTCAGATAATTGTTCAAGGTTCCTGAGTAAACTGCATTGAAAAAAAAAAGCCAAAAATACGAACTAAAAAGAAAAAAAAAGACATCTTCAAGAAATGGTGCTGTTTAAACATGATGGCTGCATGTAGAAGACTCCAAATAGATCCTTCCAGCCAAATAGAACCCAGGACCACCTGACCAGGAACAGCACCACTCACAATGGGCTGGGCTATAATCATTGATCACTAATTGAATAACTGCCTTACAGCTGGATCTCATGGAGGCCTTTTCTCAGCTAAGCCTCTTTTCACTCTCATGGCTCTTGTTTATGTCAAGTTGACACACAAAATCAATCAGTACAGGGTCATTATGTCATATAAATCAAGGAGGGAGGACTGACATCAAAATAACTCAAAGAAAAGACATACCACAACCAGGCTTCTTACACATTGCTAGGATAATGTTTCTGTAAATGTTCATTCACCAGCATTCACCAGCACCAGACTACATTCCATATTAAGAGATACCACCCAGACTGTCAACCAGCCATTAGGCCAATTTCTCTATCAGAGAAAAGAACTGTAAAGAATATTAAGGAAACGCTATAGGGTTACACCAATCACTAAGCCCTAGACTTCCATAAAGTGCCAATTCTTTCTCTCTCTCTCTCTCTCTCTCTCTCTCTCTTTGATTTTTTAAAATTTTATTTAATTTACAACTATAGTCCATTTTCTTCTCTCCTACCAGTACCCTCAGTCTTCCCTCTTGTAGAAATATACAATAACCAGCACTTGAAATCTGCCTCATTAGAATGTACTAAAACAAAAATACAGACAAGAAAAATGTGAAAAAACAAAATTCCCAAGAGACTCTAGTGTAAGAGGCAATTGAAAGTATGCAAAAAAGAAGTACCAGAGAAAAGGATATATGCCTAGGAGTGGTATGACTGGGTCTTGAGGAAGTGCTGTTCCTAGTTGTCTGAGAAATTTCCAGATTCATTTCCAGAGTGGTTCACTCATATAGACATATAATATAGGATAAACCAACTAAAATCTGCACATCTAAAGAAACCAATCAAGAGAGAAGACCCTGACTAAAATGCTCAATCCCCATCCCGAAAGGCAAAGAAGATGGACACCAGAAGAAGAAAACAGGAAACAAGTTAGGAACCCACCACAGAGGGCCTGTGAAAGGCTCTGCCCTGCAAACTATCAAAGCAGACACTGAGACTTAGGCCAACTGTTGGGCAGAGTGCATGGAATCTTATGTAAGAAGTGGGAAAGAGTAAGATCTGGACAGGACAGGAGCTCCACAAGGAGAGCAACAGGACCAGAAAATCTGAACACAGGAGTCTTCCCAGAAACTCATACTCCAACCAAGTATCATGCATGGAGATAACCTAGAACCCCTGCACAGATGTAGCACATAGCAATTTAGTGTCCAAGTGGGTTACATAGTAATGAGAAGAGGGGCTGCCTCTGATATAAACTGGTTGGCCTCCTCTTTAATCACCTCCTCCTGAAGTGGGGAGCAGCCTTACCAGGGCACAGAAGATGACAAAGCACACACTTCTGATGAAATTTGATATACTAAGATAAGAAGGAAGGAGAGGGGGACCTCCCCTATCAGTGGACTTGGGGAGAGGCATGTGTGAAGAAGGGGGAGGGAGGGGGAGGCTGGGAGGGGACGAGGGAGGGGCTTATGGGGGGATACAAATTCAATAAAGTGTAATTTAAAAAAGGATCTTTGGGGTGGGATCAGGAGGGGAGGAGGGAGGGGCCTATGGGGGGATACAAAATGAATAAAATGTAATTAATAAAAAAAATTTAAAAAAAAGGATCTTTGGGATCAAGGCATATCCGCCCTTCTTGGCTTATTAAAAACTGGGAAAAAGTATCAGGAAACTATTGTATACCAAAACTGCATATCATGAGCAATAAGGATAAAAAAAATAAATAGGACACGAGGCAGTGTCTAAATTCCCCTGTTAGATCTAAAGGTGAATTGTAACCACACAGAGGAGCCAGGGCTTAAAGGCAGACAATTACAACCAGAAAATCACTTCTAATGCATGCTTAGCTTTTCCTGAGTATAAATATGATTAGGAACATGTAAAGCAAACCACCAATATGAAAGTAGTCACTTCTTATGTGTTAGGAATAGGGGGCTCATGAGGACAGCCTTTGCTCTGGACCTTGCTGCAACACACACAACTTCGATTTGCTAGGTATAATTCAAAGTCACTTGACAGAAGTAGCCTGAGGTTCCTCCCACTACAGCATCTACAACTTTTCCGAAATATTTTCATGATGATCCAACTCTGTTACTTGTGGAATTTCTTGAGTTTAATGTGTTTGAGCCTCATATAACCATCTAGTCATAGCCTACTTTTTACATCTAGGAAGTTTTTACCTACCTCTCCAACCAGAGAAATGTAAACAGTTGTTTTAACTAAATTGTTGGCTCTTCCCACAGTGAACATTTCCTTTGAAAATACAATCTTACTCCATGAGAAGACAAACCTATTTAATGTCATGAGAAGATTCAGCTTTAGACCTTGCCATCAGAAGACATCTGGAATCTGCTGGACACTGTTTTGCTGCCTGGGAGTCATGGAGCTTCACCTTTGGAAACTATTCCTGGGAACTGGATTTGAAGGATTCTTGGGACTGGGCTGTAGGGGTGTGTCAGGATGCTTGGTTGAAGAAGAGAAACCTGCAGACTGAACTGAGGGTGTATTTCTCCTTGTGTGTGTGAAGCAGGGTAATCAGTACAGTCTCCTCACCACTTTTCCACCATTTCATCACTATATAGAGAAGCCAGTGGGCTGGATTGGTGTGCTCCTTGATTGTGAGGGTGGATGTGTGAGCTTACTGAATGTCGCCAAGAGTTCCCTCATACTCAGTTACCCTCCTGGCACCTTCAATTACCCTGTCAGGCTTTTCTTCTCCTCTGGACACACATGACCATAGGACGCTGTGAACCAGTATTTTAGTGCTGTTTAAGTATTTCCTTCTGTAATGTTATTGTTTTATTGCTATGAAACATTAAAATACTCTTAAATATAAAAGATGGTTAACTGTTTTTTTTCCCCACCTGTTTTTAAGACAGGGTTTCTTTTTTTTTTTTCTTCCATTTACCTATTTATTTATTTAACCATTTTACAGCCTTATCTTAGCCTTCTTTCTCCTTTCTTCCCAATCTCTCTATTAATCCCCCCACCATTTTCCTTCTCAAAGAAGGGTATATACGTAATGGGAACCAACCCACCCTGGCACCTCAAGTCACAGCAGGACTAAGCACATATTCTCTCCCACTGAGGCTTTACGAGGTAGCCCAGCTAGGAGAAAGGGATCCAGACATAGGCAGCAAAGTCAGAGACAAACCCTACTCATATTGTTGGGGAACCCATATGGTGACTAAGATGAACATCTGCTACATATGTTTAGGGGGTCTAGGTCCAGCCCATGCCTGTCCTCTGGTTGATGGTTCATTCTCTGTTCCCAGGTTACTTTATACTATAGGTCTTGTGGTGTGCTTGACCCCACTACCCCCCTCAGTCCTTCCTCTCACTTTTCCACAAGTCTCCCTAGTTTCTCATATTTTTTGGCTAAGACAAGGTTTCTTTATATAGCTCTGACTTTCCTGGAACTCACTCTGTAGACAAGGCTGGCCTAGAATTCAGAGATCTTCCTGTATCTGCCTCCCAATGCTGGGATTAAAGCTATGCTCTCCTTTCTTTTCTCCTTCCTGTTTTCCTTTCTTCCTTCATTCTTTCCTTTAAAAAACAAGTTTTCCAGGCCTACCAGAGAGGTCCTCTGAAAGACTCTCCCCAATAGGGTATTGAAGCAGATGCTGAGACTCATAGCCAAACTTTGGACAGAGTGCAGGTAATCTTAAGAAAGAAGAGGGAGATAGAATGACCTGGTGGGTACAGGAATCCACAAGGAGAGAAACAAAACTAAAAATAGAACCTCCACTCAGATGTAGCCTGTGGTAGCTCAGTAACCAATTGGTTTCCCAAAGTGAGGGGAACAGGGACTATTTCTAACAGGAACTCAATGACTGGCTCTTTGGTCTCCCCACCCCCGAAGGGAGGAGCAGTCCTGTTAGGCCAGAGAGGAGGGCTTTGCAGCCAGTCCTGAAGATACCTGATAAAACAGGATCAGATGAATGGGGAGGAGGTCCCCCCTATCAGTGGACTTGGAAAGGGGCACGGTGGAGATGAGGGAGGGAGGGAGGGAGGGAGAGAGGGAGGGACTGGGAGGGAATGAGGGATCGGGACACGGCTGGGATACAGAGTTAATAAAATGTAACTGATAAAAATAAAATAAAAAAAAAATTAAAAAAAAAAAATCTGGGCCCAGGGATCGTTTTCGAATGGTCCAACCAAGGACCATTCATGGATATATCCTAGAACCCCTGCTCTAATGTAGCCCATGGCAACTCAGTCTCAAAGTGGGTACCCTAGTAAGGGGAATAGGGGCTGTCTCTGATATGAACTCAATGGCTAGCTCTTTGATCACTTTCCTCTGAGGTGGGGGTAGCCTTACCAGACATCAGAGGAAGACAAATACAGCCACTCCTGATGAGACCTGATAGGCTAGGGTCAGGTGGAAGGGGAAGAGGTCCTCCCCTATCAGTGGACTTGGGGAGGGACATGGAAGGAGATGAGGAAGAGACAGTGGGACTGGGAGGGGATGAGAGAGGAGGCTATATCTGGGATACAAAGTGAATGAATTGTATTAAATTTAATAACAGTAAAAAAAATATATTGACCAAAAAATCGGTAAGGTGCTTTTTAATTATTTTCCTATTATTTATTTTATTCACTTTATGGCCCGATTGAAGCCCACCTCAGTCTCCTCTCAGTCCAACCCCCACCCATTCCCCAATCTCATTATCCTCTGATAGGTGGAGGGCCATCATGGGCACCATCCCACCCTGGTACATCAAGTCACAGGAGGACTAGCTGCATCCTCTTCCACTGAGGCCAGACAAGGCACCCCATTTATGTGAAAGGAATCCAAAGGCAGGCAAAAGAGTCAGAGACAGCTCCTACTCTAGTTGTTAGGGAACCTGCCTGAAGAACAAGGTGCACATGTGCTATATATGTATAGGGAGCCTACGCCCATCCCATGCATGCTCTTTGGTTGGTGGTTCAGTGTCTGTGAGACCATATGGGTCAAGGTTAGGTGACTTTGCACATCTTCCTGTGGTGTCCTTGATCCCTCCAGCTCCCTCAACTCTTCCTCCCACTCTTCCACAAGACTCTTCCAGAGTCTTGCCAATTGTTTGGTTGTGGATCTATCCTTCTGTTTCTATCAGTAGCTGGATGAAACTTTTTCCAAGACAGTTATGATGGGCCCCTGTGTACAAGTAAAGCAGAGCATCACCAATAATGTCAGGGGTTGGCTCTCTCCCATGGGGTGTGTCTCAAGTTGGCCAATCTTTGGCCCTTACTCTGTCAGGCATTTCCTCTCCACTGGCTACACAAGAGCGTAGGAAGCTGTAATCCAGTACTTTAGTGCTGCTTAAGTATTTCCTACTATAATGTTTTACAGCCATTAAATAATAAAATGCTATTAAGGGTAAAAAATGCCTGAGTATCTGTGCTTCATATATTCCACCCAGAACACTTCCTTTCATGGTGGTTTTTGTTTGTTGTTTGTTTTTGCAGGCTGTAGAGAATTACTAATTAGGATTTAGGCTCTAGTTTAATGATAGAGCCATGGGTATGTTCAGTACACTGAGCTGGATTCCAGCATCCTAAAAATATTATGTATCTATGTGAGTTTAAATTAGTGGTGTCAAGCTGGAGCACAGGGATGCACTGTAGGCAGATTTATTGATCCTTGGAATCTTTGAATCCATATTTTATGTAATCAAATCTAATTATTCATCATCTGAGATAGAAAGAAAAGCAGGTTCTCATCATCCTAAAACAAGGGATTATTTTTTCTGAAAAAAAAAAAAAAAAAAGAAAAGTACTTGAAGTCCTAGCCAGAGCAATAAGACAACTAAAGGAGATCAAAGGTATACAAATCGGAAAGGAAGAGGTCAAAGTGTCACTATTTGCAGATGATATGATAGTATACATGAGCGACCCCAAAAATTCAACCAGAGAACTCCTTCAGCTGATAAACACCTTCAGCAAAGTGGCAGGATACAAAATCAACTCAAAAAAATCAGAAGCCCTCCTATATACCAAAGACAAAAAGGCTGAGAAAGAAATTAGGGAAACAACACCCTTCACGATAGCCACTAGTAACATAAAGTACCTTGGTGTGACTCTAACTAAACAAGTGAAAGACCTGTTTGAGAAAAACTTCAAGTCTCTGAAGAAAGAAATCGAAGAAGATATCAGAAGATGGAAAGATCTCCCGTGCTCATGGATTGGTAGGATTAACATTGTGAAAATGGCCATACTGCCAAAAGCAATCTACAGATTCAATGCAATTCCCATCAAAATACCAACTCAATTCTTTACAGACCTCGAAAAAAAGATTCTCAGCTTCATATGGAGAAACAAAAAACCCAGAATCTCCAAAACGATCCTGTACAACAACAGATCATCTGTAGGTATCTCCATTCCTGATCTCAAGCTGTATTACAGGGCAACAGTAATAAAAAAAAGAAAAGAAAAGTGACTTTCTCCTATTCTTTCACTTGCTTTATTCTTTTTTTTAAAATTTTTTATTTAACTTTTATTATTTACACTTTATTCCTTTTGTATCCCCCCATAAGCCCCTCCGTCCTCCCCTCCTGGTCCCACCCTCCTCCCCTTTCTACATGCATGCCTCTCCCCAAGTCCCCTGATAGGGGAGGTCCTCCTCTCCTTCTTTCTGATTTTTTTTTTTTTTGTTCTTCTCAATGCAGTTTATTCAGTAACCTTGAATAATCTTCTGACTCTGGGGAAACCCAGCCCACAACTTAAATAACCTCTGGGTAGCCAACCCCAGCGTGCCTCGTGGGCAATGCAGATAGGTCCACATACACGGAAGCAAGCCAGATCCTCAGCCTTAGCCAAATATCGAGTTGTTTGTGACAGAGAGCACTCACCATCGGGAAGGTGGAAGGCAGAAACCAGCTCCATCTTTAAGGCACTTGCTTTATTCTTAAGCTATTTTATGTTTGCAACACACTTGAATTAAATGTTAATTAATTCTCCATAATTTTGTAGTTTTCCAGTCTCTGAGAGCACACAAACCCCTTCTCGCACTAAACAAATTCTCTCTTCTTCTGACAACCACTACTTGTTCTGTTTCTAGAAAAATACCCAGAGTGTCATGTGCATTTGAAAACCCTGAAAGAAATGAGTTGGAATGTCTATCTGAGGCAAATTTCTTTGATCATCCCAGATTTTCAGGAACTGATTCCCAAAATTTCACTTTCCCTTTGGCCCTCCAGTCTGCTATCTCTGTTTTATGCACCTTATTCCTAAAGGCATAGTCAAAGTTACACATCTTAATATCCCAACATATAAGCAAGATTTGACTGTATTTACCACTTGGCTGTTTATGTATAGCTTGACTTGTGTGAAGCCTAGGCTCTGAACAGAATATTACAGTAAGGACACTACAGACAGAGTCCTGAGAACTTAGGGTGTCCCTTTAGACAACACACTACAGAAATTGTATTAGAAAAGACTATAATGCTTAACACAGTAGACATCAGATATGCCATTTGATTACTACCTGCTTAACACCAGGTATTTGAGGAGAATATAAAAAAGCAATTCACTTGATCTGAAAATAGGAATAGTAAGCTCAAATGGGGTAGAGTGTCTTGTATTTCTTATGCAATCATTTCTGCTAGAAATAGAGACAGAAAACTTCATGGGGTTGCCTTTGTATTGTGGCCAGTATCCCAGATAATCTCCAAATCCCTCATTTCCTCAAAAGCAATATTCCAGTCATAAAACATCACATTTGATGTATCTTCAGTATAACCCCTCATACCTAGGACTCAGGGAACCTTGCAGAAGAGGCAGAAAGATTGTAAGAGCCAGAGCACAAAGACATCTGCTTCGGAATAGACACACAGAGTAAGGGGGAGAGAATTTTAGGAGGGTTCATTGGTGAATATGATCACTATATGAGACCTGAAATTTTCTTTTTGTTTGTTTGTTTGTTTTGAATTTTATTTTTTTTATCAGTTACATTTTATTAACTCTGTATCCCAGCCGTGTCCCCATCCTTCATTCCTTCCCAGTCCATTCCTCCCTCCCTCATCTCCACCATGCCCCTTTCTAAGTCTACTGATAGGGGGGGACCTCCTCCCCATTCATCTGATCCTGTTTTATCAGGTATCTTCAGGACTGGCTGCAAAGCCTTCCTCTGTGGCCTAACAGGACTGCTTCACCCTTGGGGGGTGGGGAGGCCAAAGAGCCAGTCATTGATTACCTGTTAGAAATAGTCCTTGTCTCCCTCACTTTAAGAAACCAATTGGTTACTGAGCTACCACAGACTACATCTGAGCAGAGGTTCTAGGTTATATCCATACATGGTCCTTGGTTGGATGTCAGTCTCAGAGAAGACCCTGTGCCCAGATATATTTGGTCCTTGTGGAGCTCCTATCCTTTCCCCATCAGACTAAATCCCCTTCTTTCATATGATTCCATGTACTCTGCCAAAGGTTTGGTCATGAGTCTTTCTTTGAAAACACTGCTAGTTAGAGTCTTTCAGATGCGCTCAGTAGACTCCTGTCATACGTTCAATGCACATCCCATCTGTCTTTCTAAACGAGGATTGATCATCTTACCCCATGTCAGCTCTCTTGTTTATCTTTTTTAGGTGTATAGATTTCATTATGTTTGTCATATCTTATAGGTCTATATAAGTGAGTATATACCATGTTTGTCTTTCTCCTTCTGGGATATTTCACTCAGAATGATCTTTTCTAGATCACACCATTTGCCTGCAAATTTCATTATTTCCTCCTTTTTGATTGCTGAGTAGTATTCCATTGTGTAAAAATACCACAATTTCTGTACCCATTCCTCTGTTGATGGACATCTGGGTTGTTTCCAGGTTCTGGCTACTACAAATAAAGCTGCTATAAACATGATTGAGCAAGTATCCCTTCGGCGTACTTGAGCAAACTTTGGGTATATACTTAGCAGTGGTATAGCTGGGTCTTGAGGAAGCACTATTCCTAATTGTCTTAGAAAGTGCCAGATAACTTTCCAGAGTGGTTGTACCAGTCTACATTCCCACCAGCAGTGGAGGAGGGTTCCCCTTTCTCCACAACCTCTCCAGCATGTGTTGTCACTTGAGTTTTTCATCTTGGCCATTCTGATGGGTGTAAGGTGGTATCTCAGGGTCGTTTTGATTTGCATTTCCCTGATGGCTAATGAGGATGAGCATTTCTTTAAGTGTTTCTCTGCCATTCGATATTCCTCTGTCGAGAATTCTCTGTTTAGCTCTGTTCCCCATTTTTTAATTGGATTACTTGGTTTGTTGCTTTTCAGCTTCTTTAGTTCTTTGTATATACTGGATATTAGTCCTCTGTCAGATAAAGGGTTAGCGAAGATTCTTTCCCAATCTGTAGGCAGTCGTTTTGTTTTGATGACGGTGTCCTTTGCTTTACAGAAAATTTTCAGTTTCATGAGGTCCCATTTATTGATTGTTGTTCTTAGAGCCTGTGCTGTTGGTGTTCTGTTCAGGAAGTTGTTTCCTGTGCCAATGAGTTCTAGGCTGTTTCCCACTTTATCTTCTAACAGCTTTAGAGTATCTGGTTTTATGCTGAGGTCTTTGATCCACGTGGACTTTAGTTTTGTGCAGGGTGATAAATATAGATCTATTTTCATTTTTATTCATGTGGACATCCACTTGGACCAGCACCATTTGTTGAAGATGTTGTCTTTTTTCCATTGAATGGTTTTGGCTGCTTTGTCAAAAATCGAGTATTCATAGGTGTGTGGGTTTAATTCTTTGTCTTCTATGCGGTTCCTTTCTCTTTTTATGCCAATACAATGCAGTTTTTATTACTATTGCTCTGTAGTACAACTTGAGATCAAGGATGGAGATACCTCCAGATGATCTGTTGTTGTACAGAAATGTTTTGGAGATTCTGGGTTTTTTGTTTCTCCATATGAAGCAATCTTTTTTTCTAGGTCTGTAAAGAATTGAGTTGGTATTTTGATGGGAATTGCATTGAATCTGTAGATTGCTTTTGGCAGGATGGCCATTTTCACAATGTTAATCTTACCAATCCATGAGCACTGGAGAGCTTTCCATCTTCTGAGATCTTCTTCAATTTCTTTCTTCAGAGACTTGAAATTTTGCTCAAACAGGTCTTTCACTTGCTTAGTTAGTGTCATGCCTAGGTACTTTATGTTATTGGTGGCTATTGTGAAGGGTGTTGTTTCCCTAATTTCTTTCTCAGCCCTTTTGTCTTTGGTATACATGAGGGCTTCTGATTTTTTGAGGTGATTTTGTATCCTGCCACTTTGCTGAAGGTGTTTATCAGCTGGAGGAGTTCTCTGGCTGAATTTTTGGGGTCGCTCATATATACTAACATATCATCTGTGAAGAGTGACACTTTGACCACTTCCTTTCCGATTTGTATCCTCTTGATCTCCTTTAGTTGTCTCATTGCTCTGGCTAGGACTTCAAGTACTATGTTGAAGAGGTATGGAGAGAGTGGGCAGCCTTGTCTTGTCCCTGATTTCAGTGGGATTGATTGAAGTTTCTCTCCATTGAGTTTGATGTTGGCTATAGGCTTGCTGTATATTGCCTTTACTATGTTTAGACATGTGCCTTGTATTCCTGTTCTCTCCAATACTTTAAACATGAATGGGTATTGGACTTTGTCAAATGCTTTTTCAGCATCTAAGGAGATGATCATGTGGTTTTTCTCCTTCAGTTTGTTTATGTGGTGGATTACATTGATGGATTTCCATATGTTGAACCACCCTTGCATGTCTGGGATGAAGCCTCCTTGGTCATGGTGGATGATATCTTTGATGTGTTCTTGGATTCAGTTTGCAAGTATTTTATTGAGTATTTTTTCATCAATGTTCATAAGAGAGATAGGTGTGAAGTTCTCTTTTTTTGTTGGGTCTTTGTGTGGTTTAGGTATCAGGGTGACTGTTGATTCATAGAATGAGTTTGGTAATGTACCTTCTGTTTCTATTTTGTGGAATAGTTTGAGGAGAATTGGTGTTAGCACTTCTTTGAAGGTCTGGTAGAATTCCACGCTGAAACTATCTGGACCAGGGCTTTTTTTGAAGGGGAGACTGTGAATGACTGCTTCAATTTCCTTGGGAGATATAGGGCTATTCAGTCTTTCTACCTTATCTTGACTTAATGTTGGGAGATGGAATCTATCAAGAAAATTGTCCATTTCATTTAGGTTTTCAAATTTTGTGTCATATAGGCTTTTGTAGTATGACCCAATGAATGTTTGAATTTCCTCAGTGTCTGTAGTTATGTCACCCTTTTCATCTCTGATTGTGTTGATTTGGATAGATTCTCTCTGCTTTTTAGTTAGTTTTGCTAAGGGTTTGTCTATCTTGTTGATTTTCTCAAAGAACCAGCTTTTTGTTTCATTGATTCTTTGAATAGTTTTATTTGTTTCTAATTGATTTATTTCAGCCCTGAGTTTGATTATTTCCAGCCATCTGCTCCTCTTGGGTGTATCTGCTTCTTTTTTTTTTCTAGGGTTTTCTAGTTGGGCCATTAAGTTGTTTGTATGTGATGTTATGAATTTCTTCTTGCAGGCACTTAGTGCTATAAATTTTCCCCTGAGCACTGTTTTCAATGTGTCCCTTAAATTTGGGTATGTTGTGCCTTCATTTTCATTGAATTCTAGGAAGTCTTTAATTTCTTTCTTTATTTCTTCCTTAACCCAGCTGTCATTGAGTAACAAGTTTTTCAGTTTCCATGTGCATGTAGGCTGTTAGTTATTTCTGTTGTTGTTGAGGTCCAGCTTTAGTCCATGGTGGTCAGATAGAATACAAGGGATTATTTCAATCTTTGTATCTGTTGAGGCTTGCTTTGTGACCAACTATATGGTCTATTTTGGAGAAGGTTCCATGCAGTGCTGAAAAGAAGGTATACTCTTTTGAGTTTAGATGAAAAGATCTGTAGACGTCTATTAGGTCCATTTGATTTAGGGTCTCTGTAAGTGTTTTTATTTCCCTATTTGTTTTCTGTCTAGTTGATCTGTCCCTTGGTGAGAGTGGAGTGTTGAAGTCTCCCACTATTAGGGTATTAGGATCAATGTGTGATTTAAGCTTTAATATTGTTTCATTTACGAATGTAGGTACTCTTGTATTTGGGGCATAGATATTCAAGATTGTGATGTCCTCTTGGTGGATTTTTCCTTTGATGAGAATATAGTGGCCCTCCTTATCTTTTTTGATTAACTTGGGTTGAAAGTCTATTTTATTAGATATTAGTATGGCTACTCCCCCTTGTTTTCTGGAACCATTTGCTTGAAAGACATTTTTCCAGCCCTTTACTCTGTGGTAGTGTTTATCTTTGTTGCATAGGTGTGTTTCTTGGATGCAACAGAATGATGGATCCTGTTTCCGTAACCATTCTGTTAGTCTGTGTCTTTTTATTGGGGAGTTGAGTCCGTTGATGTTGATAGAAACTAGTGACCAACAATTGTTACTTACTTTATATGTGGGGTTCGTGGTGTCACTGAGTTTCATTGCTTGTATTCTTTTGGTTTTTGTTGTTGTTGTTGTTGTTATTGTTGTGTAGTTATCTATTTCCTCTGTTTCCTTGGATGTAGTTGTTTTCTTTGGTTTGGAGTTTCCCTTCTAGTAACTTCTGTAAAGCTGGGTTACTATGTAGATATTGTTTAAATTTAGTTTTGTCTTGGAATATTTTGAATTCTCCATCTATGTTGATTGAAAGTTTTGCTGGGTATAGTAGTCTGGGTTGGAGTCTGTGGTCCCTTAAGGACCGTATGATTTCTGTCCAGGCCCTTCTGGCTTTCATAGTTTCTGTTGAGAAATCTGGTGTGATTCTGATAGGTCTACCTTCATATGTTACTTGGCCTTTTTCCCTTGTTGCTTTTAGAATTTTTTCTTTGTTCTGTAGGTTCAGTGTTTTGACTATGATGTGACGTGAAGAATTTCTTTTCTGGTCTAGTCTACTTGGTGTTCTGTAGGCCTCTTGTATGTTTATGGCCATCTCCTTCTTTAAGTTGGGAAAGTTTTCTTCTATAATTTTCTTGAAAATATTTTCTGGACCTTTGAGCCTGATGTCTTCTTTTTCTTCTACTCCTATTATTCTTAGGTTTTGTCTTTTCATGGTATCCTTGATTTCTTGGATGTTTTGTGTTTGGAACTTTTCTGATTTTATTTTTTCTTTGAGAGATGTGTCAATTTCTGCAAGTGTATCTTCGGCTCCTGAGATTCTTTCTTCCATCTCTTGTATTCTGTTGGTGATGTTTACCTTTGTAGTTCCTGATCTTTTCTCTATGTTCTCCAGCTCCTGGTTTTTCTCTATTTGTGTTTTCTTTATTGATTCTAATTCTGTTTTCATGTCTTGCACCATTTCCTTCATCTGTTTGAATGTGGAGTCCTGCTTTTCAACGACAGCTTCTATTTTTTGTCCGTTTCCTCTCTATGTATCACTAATTGTGCCTCTACTTCTTTGGGTATAATTGCCTGTATTTCTATGAGAGCTTTGTTTATTTCTTCATTTGCCTTCATTTGTGTGAACATTTCTTTGAGAGCTTTGTGCATTTCTTCTTTGTTTGCCTCAATTTTCATGGTCATTTCTCTGAGAGCACAATTTGTTTCCTCTTGGTTAGTCTCGATTTCTTTGGCTATTTCTCTGAGGGCTTTGTTCATTTCATCTTTATGGGCCTCTAATAGCTGGAGAAACATAGTTTGTATATCTAGTGAGTTGAAGTGTCCATTGTTTTGTGGGGTTGCTGGTGAGGTCATTATGTCCTGATTTTTGTTGGGAGTGTTCTTACGTCTGCCTCTAGCCATCTGGTTATTTATAATCCTCACTGTTTGTTCCTCGAGATTGTAGTTCGGGCTATGATCCTTTCTTTCTGTTTTCTGGACTGTTTTTTCAGGAAGATGAGAGAGGTTCACTGGTTTGGGAGTGTGCACTGTTGTTTCAGTTTTGCCTAAGTAAGGAATGTGAAGCTGGTGCTATTCGCGTGCACTTTTAGCAGGCGCAGTGTGTATGCCCGGATGCTCTGACTATTGCAGTGGCCTGCAAGCCACTATTACGCAGTTCTGTCTGAGATCCAGGGATTGTTTGCCTGGATTACACTGGTGGACCCACAGGGCAGAGGCTTCAATGTTAGGGTCACTATCCCAAGAATCCCTATGATGCCCATACTAGGGGTGTGGGTGGCAGGGATCTCGTCTGGTTGCTTCTGTGGAGAGGCCCTGGGTCTGGGGCAAACTCTCCCTAGAAGGCTCACTCACTCTCTTGCAGGACCAGTTGGAATGCAAAAGGGTTCCCCTTGCTCACTACTCTCCGATTTGGTCCTGCTGCGCAGAGTGCACGGGTAGGCTAACAGTCAGCTCTGTGACACTGTGGCCGAAGGACTCAGTGTCCACCTTTCCTGTGTGCTGCCTCTTTGTCCTTTCCCTCTGCCAGGAGGGGTTATGTTGACTGGTCCCAGGGTGGCACGGGAAAGAATTAGGTTGAGTGTTCTCAATCCCAGATCCCGGGCCTAGATCTCTCTGTCAGAAGCAGCCTGGCAGTAGAACCTATGTTTGCTGATCTTGAGAGAGTACCAAATAGGGTTGAGTGTCCTCAGATCCAGAGCTTGGGTTTCTCTGCTAGGGACTGCTGGGTGAGCTGGAGAGAGGGTGCTGTGTCCTTGGAAGGCTGCCTCTCTGTCCTTCCACTCTGACCTTCCCCTTCGCTAGGGCAAGCTTATGGAGGTGCTCTCATGGGAGTTCCAGAAGGGGTTGGGGCTTCTCAGTCCGATCCTGAGCTGGGGTTTCTCTGCCAGGGGTCGGGGGGGGGGGGTGCCGGTGATAGAACTTGCTGCTAGACCTTATTGCGCTGGACCCAGGAGAATCTCAGGATGTGTAGAATGACCACAGTCCCAGATCCTGAGCTGTAGTTTGTTTGCTAGGAGCAGCCAGCAGCACTGGAGTTCCGGAGTGCCCGAAAGGATTGTGTTTTCTCAGCCCCGATTTTGGGTTGGGGTACAGACAATGTGGTCTGTGGCAGATTCTGCTGGCTGCCTCCTGCCTCCTCCTAAGAGGGAGTAGGGATTTTGAGCTGGGCCCGCAGCTGCTCTCCGCGCGCAGTGGGAGCTCAGTTGTGATGACAGCAGGTACCCGAGGTCCGAGAGACCTTCCAGGGAAAGACTGGGTGACCTGTGATCAGACTCGCAACTTTGCTTCCCTGTGGCATTTTCTTGCAACTGGGACTCCCAGTCTCAGGCACCCTTGTGCCCACCAATCTGCCTGGGAAAGTGATAGGGACACGCAGGCTTGCAGCACTAGCCCAGAGACCCAAAGCCAACGTTAGCTGGGTTCTCTTCCGGGTTATGGCTGGGCAGCCGAGAGTGGACCCGACCGATTCCCACGCCATTGGAGCCTCCCCTCACCTGGGAAACACGATCGCTGCAGTTTTAGGGCCCAGAGTTCAGTCTCCTGGTCGCTGCACAGAGAGTGCTGTCCCACTTCTCAGACACAGTGCTCTCCCGGTGCTGCCATCTTGCCCCCCTCCTCGAGACCTGAAATTTTCTTAAGTTAATAACATTGTTTTTAAAACTGAAATCACAGAACAGTCATGGGAGCTCAGTGGCTTACCTCTTGTTCAAAGTTTCTCAAATGTACTATTGTGGTGGGCAAATTGTCTACATTTGGCCACATTTAGAGCATAATGGATTACAGTCATTTCTGATTTTACTGTTGTTTCAGTCTGCTGAGTTTTTATCTGATAAATACCTGTACGCATACATTTTAAAATTTATTCTCTTATGCAATACATCCTTACCACAACCCACTCTTCATTCATTCCTCCCCGTCCCCATCTCAGCCACTTTTGTGTCCAGCATCCACATTTTCTTTTCTCCTCAGAAAAGAGCAAGCCTCCCAAGGATATCAACCGAATACCATGAAAAGGGTACAGTAAGACTAGACTGGGGTCTTTTCTGAGGCTGATACTCCGACTAAGGAACATGCATGGTGATAACATAGAACCCCTAGACGTAGCCCATGGCAGCCCAGTCTCCAAGGGGATTCCCTAGTACTGGGAACAGGGTCTCTCTCTGACATGAACTCATTGGCTCTTTGATCACCTCCCCCTGAGAGGTGAGCAGCTTTACCACCCCACAGAGGGAGACAGTGTGGGCAGTCCTGAGGAGACCTGATAGGCTAGTGGCAGATGAAACAGGAGGAGGACCTCACCTATCAGTTGACTGGGGAAGGAGCACATGGGAGAAGAAGTGGGAGAGAGGGAAGTATTGGGACGGGATGAGGGAGGGGGCTACAGCTGGGAAACAAAGTAAATAAATTGTAATAAATAAAAAACTTAAAAAATAAATATTTTAAAAAAATAAGAAAGACTAGACAGAAAAACCTCATTTCAAGGCTGGGCAAGGCAACCCAGACAGTGGGAATGGATCCTAAGAGTCAGTAAAAGAGTCAGAGATACCCCACTCACAGGGTTAGGAATCCTGCCCCCAACACACACACACACATACAATACACACACACACACACACACACACAGAGAGAGAGAGAGAGAGAGAGAGAACATCAAGCTGACTACCTTAACATATATGCAGAAGACCTAAGCACAGACCCAGGCATGTTCTGTGATTGTTGCTTCAGACTCTGTGACCCTCTAGCCCTGCTTTGTTGATTGTGTGAGCTGTGCTCTCCTGGTATCCCCAAACTTCCTGGTCTCTACAATTCTTTCCTCTTCCACGGGGTTTCTTGAGTTTGAGGGGAGCTCAAGATGGAGATCACTGGCTTGAACAATTTCTCTGCCAAATGTATGGCTGTGAATCTCTGCATCTGCTCCAATCAGCAGCTGGAGTAACCTTCTCAGAGACAGATTAGACTAGGCCCTGATAAATGAATATAGAAGAATATTAGGAGACATTTCATTCAGTTTTTTCCCCTACCCTAGGTCTCTGGGCTATCCAGCCTCCAGTTCCTGGTCATCCAGACAGCGTCAGGCATGGGTCTCAAGTTAGAGCCATAATCAGTTGGCCTCTCCTTCAGGTTCTGTGTCATTACTGTGTGTCCTGCCAGCACACGTTGCAGGTAGGATGAATTGTAGGTTCAAGGTTTGATAGCTGGATTGGTGTACCACTGGATTCCAGTACAACACTGGAAGTTGACTGGGTACAGAGATGGCTGGCTGGATCAGGCTTTGTATTCTCCATTACTAGGAGTCACCCTTGTAAATTCCAGGCACTTTCCACTGCACGAGATTTCTACGGGAAGAGTTTATGTTAGCTTGGGTATAGTTAGCTTGGGTATAGCTCCATTTTTAACTAAAGAGCCATCTTGACTGGGAGCTGAATTCAGGTTCCAGGAAATATCACAGAATGTACACTTGGCAGAGGACAAAGTTAACTCTCCTAACAACAGCCTCCAGGAAATATCACAGAATAAATACTTTATAGAAAACAGAGACAATCTCCCTGGCAATAATCAATGAGAATCTGTTGAGAATCAGGTGGGAAAATTCTCCCCAGTGTTTCAGATATACTTTAAAAGAATAGCCATTGTGATCATATGTCTTAAGCAATTGTGCCTCAGAAAAGGTCACCTTGCCCCTCTAACTTTTACCTGATCCTGTAACATCAAGGCATGAACCCCCCTGCTTGCTGTCATGAAAACTTGTGACCCCCTGTTTGCTGTCATGGAAACCTGCTGCTCACGGTCTCTCCCTTTAGAAACCCTGCTCACTCAGGGCTCGGCATCCCACTTCTCTACTGCTGTGTCTATGAGACTTGCGTCCTGAGTTTGATCACTCTTGTAATATAGCTCTCTTGCTCTTGCATCCAGTTGTCTCCTGGTGGTCTAGGAGGGTCCCATGAACCTGGCATTACACTACATCACCCAAAAGTCCTCCAATTCCAGTCATCTCTCCCTCCACTTCTCCCACTCAACTTGATCCCTCCTGTTCCCATCTTCACCCACCATAGTCCACCCTGAAAATCTCTCCTATTTTCCCTTCCTAGTGAGACCCATTCATCCCCCCATAGAGCCCTCCTTGTTACTTAGCCTCTCTGGGTCAGTGGACTGTAGCATGATTATCATTTATGTAACAGTTAATATCCATGTATAAGTGAGTACACACCATGCTAGTCTTACTGGGGTCTTGGTTACTTCACTCAGGATAATTTTTTTCTAGTTCCATCTATTTGCCTGCAGGTTTCACGATGTCATATTTTTAAATAGCTGAATAAAACTCCATTGTGTAAATGCACCACATTTTCTTTAACCAGTCTTCAATTCTATAGATGTTCTGTTCAGGAAGTTCTCTCCTCTGCCAATTTGTTCAAGGCTATCTCCCACTTTCTTTTCTATCAGGTTCAGTGGATCAGGTTTTTTTTTTTTTTAAATATTTATTTATTACATATACAGTGTTCTGCCTGCAGGCCAGAAGAGGGGACCAGATGTCATTATAGATGATAGTGAGCCACCATGTGGTTGCTGGGAATTGAACTCAGGACCTCTGGAAGGGCAGTCTGTACTCTTAACCTCTGAGCCATCTCTCCAGCCCCAGGTTTTGTTTTGAAGTCTTTGATCCACTTGGACTTGAGTTTTGTGTAGCACAATAGATGTAGATAAATGTGCATTATTCCACATGCTTGGATCTACTTGGACCAGCATCATTTGTTGAAGATATTTTCTTTTTTCATTGTGTCTTTCTGGATTCTTTATCAAAAATCAGGTGTACATTGGTGTGTGGATTTATGCCTGTGTCTTTGATTCAATTTCATTGATCAACCTGTCACTTTTTATGCCAATACTATGCAGTTTTTATTACTATAGCTCTTAGTATAAACTAAGACTAAAACTAGGGATGGTGATACCTCTGGAAGTTCTTTTATTTTTCTGGTTTGATTTAGCTATCCTGGATTTTTTCTTTTTCCATATGAAACTGAGTATTTTCCTTTCAAGGTCTGTAAAGAATTGTGTGGAATTTTGATAGAGATTGTATTGAATCTGTAAATTGCTTTTAGTAGGATGGTCGTTTTTACTATGTCAATTCTAGTGATTTGTGACCATGGCGAAAATCTCCATCTTCTGATATCATCTTCAATTTCTTTCTTCCCAAAGACTCGAAGTTCTTGTCATACATGTCCTTTCACTTGCTGGTTAGAGTTACTCCAAAACATTTCATCTTATTTATGGCTATTGTGAAGAGTGTTGTACCCTGATTTCTTTTTCTGCTTGTTTGTTCCTTGTGTATAGTAGGGCTACTGATTTATGTTAGTTAACTTTGTATCTAGTTACTTCACTAAAGGTGTTTTTATCAGCTGGGGTTCTCTGTAGAAATTTTGGGGTCATTCATGTATACTATAACATTTGCTATGACACACTGACTTCTTCCATTCCAATTTGTATCCTCTTATACTCCCGCTGTCTTATAACTTCAGTTAGAGCTTCAAGAACTATATTAAATAGACACAGAGAGAGTGGACAGCCTTGCCTTGTTCCCAATTTTAGTGGAACTTCTTTGAGATTCTTTCCATTTAATTTACTGTTGGTTATTAGTGTGCTGTAAATTGTCCTTATTATATTTATGTATGTCCCTTTTATTAAACTCTCCAAAACTTTCCTCACAAAGTAGTGTTGGATTTCGTCAAAGGCTTTTTCAGCATCTAATGAGATGATCATGTGGGTTTTCTTTTACTTTCAGTTTAATATGGTGGATGACATGGATTGATTTTCATTGCTTGTACCCTCCCTGAATGTCAGGATGAGGTTTACTTGACCATGATGGGTGATCTATTTGAAGTGTTCTTGGATTTTATTTCCAAGTATTTTTATTGAGTATTTTTGTATCTATGTTCATAAGGGAAATTAGTCTCTTTTTTCAATTTTTTAAAAATTTTTATTAATTACACTTTATTCACTCTGTATCCCCCCCGTAGCTCCCTCCCTTCTACCCCCCCCCCCCAATCCCTCTCTTTGTCCCCCTTCTTCACACATGGCCCTCCCCAAGTCCACTAATAGGCGAGGTCTTCTTTTCCCTTCTTCTGATCCTAGTCCATTAGGTCTCATCAGGAGTGGCTGCATTGTCTTCCTCTGTGGCCTGGTAAGGCTGCTCCCCCATCAGGGGAAGGTGATCAAAGAGCAGGCCAATCAGTTCATGTCAGAGACAGTCCCTGTCCCCATTACTATGGAACCCACTCCGACAATGAACTGCCATGGGCTACATCTATGCAGGGGTTCTAGGTTATCTCCATGCATGGTACTTGGTTGGAGTATCAGTCTCAGGAAAGACCCCTATACTCAGATAATTTCCTTCTCTTGCTCTCCTTGTGGAGCTCCTGTCCTCTCCAGGTCTTACTATTTCCCACTTCTTTCACAAGATTCCCTGCATTCTGTACAAAGTTTGGCCATAAGTCTCAGCTTCTGCTTTTATAGTCTGCAAGGCAGAGCCTTTCAGAGGCCAATTGTGGCAGACTCCTATCTTGTTCCCTCTTTTCTCCTTCTTCTGATGTCCATCCTCTTTGCCTTTCTGCATGGTGATTGAGCATGTTAGCCAGAGTCTTCCCTGTTGATTAGTTTCTTTAGGTGTGCAGATATTAGTAGGTTTATCCTATATTATATGTCTATATGAGTGAGTATATACTGTGTGGGATACCTCACTCAGGATGATCTTTTCCTATTCCCACCATTTACCTGCAAATTTCATGATTTCCTTGTTTTTATTGCTGAGTAATATTCCATTGTGTAGATGTACCACAATTTCTGTATCCATTCCTCAACTGAGGAGCATCTGGGTTGTTTCCAGGTTCTTGCTATTACAAACAAAACTGCTACAAACATGGTTGAGCAAATGTCCTTATTGTATACCTGAGCCTCTTTTGGATATATGCTTAGTGGCATAGCTGGATCTTTACTTTTCTTTCTTTGTTGAAATTTTGAGTGGTTTAGATATCAGAGTGACTGTGGCCACATAAAATAAAATTGTAAACGTTCTTTTTCTTTATACTTTGTGTAATAATTTCAGAAGTATTAGTGTTAACTCTTCTTTGAAAGCTTGGTAGAATTCTCTCCTGAAGACATACGGCCTTGTACTTCTTTCTTTCTTTCCTTCCTTCTTTTTTCTTCCTTCCTTCCTTCTTTCTTTTTCTCTCTTTCTTTTTATTTTTTTTGTTAGAAGACTTTTACTCACTGTTTTTTTTTTTCCTTAGGCATTAAAGTTCTATTTAAATCATTCATCTTTGGTAAGAGGTCCCTATCAAGAAAATTATTCACTTCTTTTCAATTTTTGAATTCTGTGAAGGAAAGGTTTTTAAAGTAGGACCTAAAGAATCTTTGGATATCCTCAACATCTGCTGTTATGTCCCCCTTTTTGTGTCTGAGTTTTTAATTTACATATTCTCTGTTCTTTTTTTTAATTCAGTTTGTATAAAGGTTTGGCAATCTTAGCGATTTTCTCAAAGGACAAATCTTTGTTTCATTGATTCTTTGTGTTGTTCTCTTTGTTTCTATTTTATTAATTTCAGGCCTTAGTTTGGTTATTTCTTGCTGTCTACACCTCTTGGTTGTGTGGGGTTTTTGTGTTTTGTTTTGTTTTGTTTTTTTAGAGCTTTCAGGTGTACTGTTAAGTTGATAGTATGAGTACATAAGCATTTATTGCTATGAATATCTATCTTGGTGCCACTTTCATTGTGTCCCATAATTTTAAGTAAGCTTTGCATTGATTTCCATTGAATTCTAGGATGCCTTCAGTTTCTTTCTTTATTGCTTCCTTGACCCAGTAGTTATTAAATAGAGAGTTGGTTAGTTTTCATGAATCGATAGGCTTTTTTTTTTCCAGGTTTCTCAAAATCCAACTTTCATCTGATGATCTGATAGGATGCAGTGGGTTATTTTAATTTTCTTTTGTTTATTTTTTTAAAAAAATTTAATACAGTTTATTCACTTTGTATCTCAACTGTAGTCCCCTCCCAGTCTCTCCCTCCCTCCCTTTTCTCCTCCCATGTCCCTCCCCCAGTCCACTGATAGGGGAGGACCTCATCCCCTTCCATCTGACCCTAGTCTATCAGGTCTCATCAGGACTGTCTGCATTGTCTTCCTCTGTGGCCTGGTAAAGCTGCCCACCCCCCTCAGGGAGAATTGATCAAAGAGCCAGCAACTGAGTTCATGTCAGAAACAGCTCCTGTTCCCCTTACTAGAGAACACACTTGGACACTGAGCTGCCAGGGACTACATCTGTGCAGGGGGTTCTAGGCTATTCCCATGAATGGTCCTTGGTTGGAGTATCTATAAGTCTCAAAAAAGACCCCTTGGCCCAGATTTTTTTTTTTTTTTTTGGTTCTGTTGCTCTCCCTATGGAGCTCCAGTTCCTCCCCTCCCCCCACCCAGGTCTTTCTATCTCCCCCTTGTTTTACAAGATCCCCTGTACTCTGACAAAAATTTGGTTATAAGTCTCAGCATCTGCTTTAATACCTGATGGGGAGAGTTTTTTAGAGGCCCTCTGTGGTAGGATTCTGTCCTGATCCCTGTTTTCTCCATCTTCCAAAGTCTAACCAGTTTGCCTTTCTGAATAAGGATTGAGCATCTTACCCAGGGTCCTCCTTCTTGCTTAGCTTCTTTAGGTGAACAGATTTTGGTATGATTATCCTATATTATATGTCTAATATCCACTTATAAGTGAGTATATACCATATGTGTCTTTCTGCTTCTGGGATACCTCACTCAGGATGATCTTTTCTTTTTTTCATCCATTTGCCTGCAAATTTCATCAATTTCTTGTTCTCAATTGCTGAGTATTATTCCATTGTGTAAATGTACCACAATTTCTGTATACAATCCTCAACTGAACGACATCTGGGTGGTTTCCAGATTCAGAATCTTATGGATAAAGTTGCTACGAACATGGTTGAGCAAATGTCCTTGTTGTGTATTAGAGCATATTTTAGATATATGCCTAGGAGTGGTATAGCTGGATCTTGAGGAAGCACTATTCCTAATTGTCTGAGAAAGCGCCAGATTGATTTCCAAAGTGGTTGATATGCCCACCCTAGCTCCTGAATAATGACATGCAAACTTTTATTTCTTATTATAAGCTACAGGGACTATAGCTAAGCATATACTGAGCTATTCTAACACTGGCCTACTTTCCAGCTGTGTGGCTCATTGCCTGCCATCTTAGTCTCTCTCTTGCACCTTCTTGCTCATCTGTGTCTTCATGGCAACTCTCTTCTGAGGATGCCTCTCCCCCAACCCAGAACCCCATCACTGGGATCAGAAGTCCTTCCTTATCCTTTCCTTCCCCACTATTGGCTATTTAGCTCTTTTTTAACCAATCAGAAGGTTAGTAAAAACAATGTTTACACAACATTGAGGCAAGCTACAGTGCCAGGCTCTAAGATCAACAAAAAATAAATGGGACTTCATGAAACTGAAAAACTTCTGTAAAGGAAAAGACACTGTCATCAAAACAAAACGACATCCTACAGACTGGGAAAGGATCTTCACCAACCCTACATCTGACAGAGGGCTAGTATCTAGTATATATAAAGAACTCAAGAAGTTAAAAAGCAACAAATCAAGTAATCAAATTAAAAAATGGGGCACAGAATTAAACAGAGAGCTTTCTGTAGAGGACTATAGAATGGCATAAAAACACTTAAAGAAATGCTCAACGGTCTTAGCCATCAGGGAGATGCAAATCAAAATGGCCTTGAGATTTCACCTTTCACCCATCAGAATGGCTAAGATCAAAAACTCAAGTGACAACACATGCTGGGGAGGTTGTGGAGAATGGGGAACCCTCCTTCATTGCTGGTGGGAATGCAAACTTGTACAACCACTTTGGAAATCAATCTGGCTCTTTCTCAGACAAATAGGAATAGTGATTTCTCAAGGTCCAGGTATACCACTCCTAGGCATATATCCAAAACATGCTCAAGTACACAGCAAGGACATTTACTCAACCGTGTTGATAACAGCCTTATTCGTAATAGTCATAACCTGGAAACAACCCAGATGTTCCTCAGTTGAGGAATGTATGCAGAAATTGTGATACATTTACACAATGGAATAATACTCAGCAATTAAAAATGAGGAAATCATGAAATTTGCAGGCAAATGGTGGGACCTAGAAACCATCATCCTGAGTGAGGTATCCCAAAAGCAGAAAGACATACATGGTATATACTCACTTATATAGACCTATAAGATAGGATAAATATACTGAAATCTATACACCTAAAGAAGATAAACAAGAAAGAGGACTCCGGGTGAGATGACCAATCCTCACTTAGAAAGACTAATGGGATGGACATTCGATATAGGAGAAAACATGTAACAGGATAGGAGCCTACAGCAGAGGGACCCTCAAAGATTCTTCCTAGCAGTGTATCAAAGCAGATACTAAGACTCATAACCAAACCAGGCAGAGAATCATATGAAAGAAGGGGGGATTAGTAAAACCTGGAGAATACAGTAGCTCCACAAGGACCAAATATATCAGGGCACAGGGGTCTTTCATGAGACTGTTTCTCCAACCAAGGACCTTGTATGGATATAATCTAGAACCCTGCTTGAATATAGCCCATGGTAGCTCAGTGTCCAAATGGGTTTTCTAATAAGGGGAACATGAACTCTGACATGAACTCAACACCAAGCTCTTTCACCCCCGCACCTCATGAAGGAAGATCAGCTTTGCTAGGCCGCAGAAGAGGACATTGCAGCCAGTCCTGAAGAGACTTGATAAGCTAGGGTCAGATGGAAGGGGAGGAGGTCCTCTCCTGTTAGTGGACTTGGAAAGGGGCAGGGAGAAGTTGAGGGAGTGAGGGTGGGATTGGGAGGGAATATGGGAGGGGGGGGCTATGGCTGGGATACAAAGTAAATAACCTGTGATTAATATAAAAAATAAAAGAAAAAAAAAAACTACAGTGCCAAAGCCTGGACTGAAACCAGATCTCTGGGTACAGAAATCAACTTTTGAATACACAGTGCACAAAAACTATCTCTAACAGTAAGAGCTAGCTCTGCCCCCTACTGGTTAAAGCACTTGGAAGAGTAAATCCTGTACCTCTCCTGGGCAACACAGTAGGGCTGGCCCCAATGGGGAAGGCACTGGTGAGCCAGTCCCAGGGTTTGCGAGCAAGAGAGCTGTCCCAGCCCCTCACAGGCTGCAGCATTTGGGAGAGTGGGCCCAGTGCCTCTACTGGGCAGCACAGTGAAGCTGGCTTTGGAGGCATGGGTGTGGATGAGCTGCCATTAGGATTAGGGCGTGAGATCAGGAAAGCTGACCTTGCCATCTGCCCATGGCAGCACTGGGAGGCCTATCCAGAGAAGTGCTGGAGAGCTCAGCCTGGTGGTGGTGATAAGGGAGAGTCAGTGGGCCAACCAGCTCTGCTATCATCCAGGCTCAGATCTGGCGTTTAGAGTTGGTCCATCCCAACATCTGTATCATCTGTGAAGGACTGGGAAATATGAAGTGGCTGGCCAGTCCTGCTGATTCAAAACTGTAGGAGTTCTATAACATAGGGCAACAATAGGATGACTGAAAGGAGTCCTAATGAGGATCCCATATTGATGAATCAGAAAGACAGAGATCTTGAACCAGACCAATTATTCATTGCAACGAACATGTAAAAGTGAAGATGTGTAGTCAGATTTCAGTGAGTTTGAGGACATACTGGTCTACAGAGCTAGTTCCCTGGCAGGCAAGGCAACATACACACACACACACCAACCCACCCACACCCAACAATCCCTCCCTCCACATAAACTCGATCTTGTGTCAATTTAAAATGAAATTGGCCAGCACAATATACATCAGTGCTTGAAACCATTAAGATAGAATCCTACATCTAAATAATATTTTTATGATTCTAAATCCAACTGACAGTCCTGAGCATATTTTAAAAGGGCTTTAGTTCTGAACTTGAGCTTCACTCCTAATTAATACTCTTGACATGTATGCAAAAACTAATAAACAAACAATGAAATAAGAGAAACCTGCTTTAAAAAAAAAAGGTGTTCTGGGTAGACTATAAGAAACACAAAGAAAAGAAGACATAGTCAGACATGTTTTGTATTTGAGAGTATTTTAATGTTTAATGACAAAAAGGTAACATTACATTAGAAAATACTTAAACAGCACTAAAGTACTGGATTACAGCTTTCTATCAAAATGCCGCAAAAGAGAAGAAAGGTCTGACAGGGTAATTGAAAGTGCCAGGAAGGTAACTGTATATGAGGGAACTCTTGGCTACATCCAGGAAACTCACATATCCACCCTCACAATTAAGGAACACACCAACCCGGCCCATTGGCATCTCTATATAGTGATGAATTACTGGACAGGTGGTGAGGAGACTGTACTGATTACCCTGCTTCACACACACAAGGAGGAATACACCCTCAGGTTCAGTCTGCTGCCTTCTATTTGTTAAAAGGTCATCCTCACAGACTCCTATAGCCCATTCCGGAGAGTCCATTAAATCCATCTCCCAGTAATATTTCCTAGAGAAGAAGCTCTGTAATCCACAGGAAGCAAAATAGTGTCTAGCTGATTCCACAGATGTCTCCTGATGGTGAGGGCTAAAGCTGAATCTTTTCAGGACATCAAATAGGTTCATCTTGTCATGGAGTAAGATTGCATTTCCAAAGAATATGTTCACTGTGGGAAGAGGCAAGAAGCAACAATTTAGTTGAAATGACTGTTTACACTTCTTAGGTGAGAGAGGTACCTGGAGATTGCCTGAATTACAAAAGAGAAGGTTAAGGTTAGCAGGTTAAATGTATCTCAAATACTTCAAAGTCAAGAAATTCCACAAGAAACTCAATGGGACCCTGATGAAAAATTTGCTGATGCTGTAGAGGTGGCTTTTCATTACACCTGGCAAAGGGAAGACGTGTGCATTGCAGCTAGGTCTGGAACAAAGACTGTCCTTATGCATTTCCATTTAAAAGTTATTCTAAAATAGTAACAGTGATTATGGTATTTTTATTTGCATGTAAGCACTCACATTTGTACTCAAGTAAAGACTGAATGTTCATTAGAAGTGGTTCCCTAGTTGTAACTGTCTGGCTTTAACCCCTGCCTCCTCTGATACTCTTTCCATATGAAGTCACAATTCACATTTAGATCTAATAGGGGAATAAAGACACTGCCTCTTGACCTATCTATTTGTTTTATTTTTATTGCTCATGATATATGCCTTCGTGTATACAGTTATTTTATGTTTATTTACTTCTTTTTTGATAGAGAGCCTTGGTATATATTTTTGACTGGCTTGGAACTCCCTATTTCAAACAGGCTAGCCTCAGACTCATGGGCAATCCTCATGGCTCCACATTTTAATGTTGGGATTACAAGTGTACACCACTATATTTTATATATTTTTAAACTAAGAAGTGTAACATATTTTAAAAAATTCAACTGCTAAAATGATTAAGGGAAAACAATCAAATAACTCCAACATTTAGAATGATTTAGATGGTCCTGAATTAATTATCATTTCTTATGTCTCAAGAAACAAGTGTTACTATATTTTCATCCTGGATCACATACAACATTATATTCATGTTCATTTATATTTGGTGTTTGTTAAATGACCACATGAATAAACACGATTAGAAACGTGACTTACAATGACATGTCCTTTAGGGGAGGTACAAATTCATATGTACAAATTGTATGTCATTATTGAAGGGCACCTCTGGTCATACTGCTGACACTCACCTTGGAAGAACTTGCACCTCTCAATCAGTCCAATGATGGGCAGGGCACTGAGCTCGGGTTTCATCACCTGGGGCATGAACAGCTGCACTGACTCACTCCTGCAAGAGAAAAAGACCTGATCTGCCTGGTGCTAAAGACACCATCACAGTGATTAGGAGAAATCCTTACTCCAAGTTCAGACAATGACTCAGGAGTTAAATCCCCTCCCATACAAGCCTGACAACTAGAGTTCAATCCCAGGAACCTGTGGTGGAAAAAAAGGACTGACTTGTGAAAGTTGTCCTGTGAACTCCATGCATGTGCAATGGCAAACTTGCATGCATGCACAAACATACAGAAAACACACCTAATTAGTACAAGTAAACACTTGTCTGAACATCTTTCACACAAGCATTTTTTGATATCATAGTGACATCATGATCAGAAAACAGGGTTGTTTCCTCTTAGATGCTCTTTTGAAGCCCTTCTGGCTACCCATTTCTTTCTCCATGCATCCTGCCACTTCTTCTACTACTAGAAAATAAAGGTGATGGACCTTAAGGTTTATGATTTCAAAAGTAGATATTTTATCACCAAGACCTCTTGTATACACTGCTTCACTATTATGGAGTAATTGAAGGCACTTTCTGGTAAAGAACAGATGTCATATACATGAATGAAACCAATCTCAAACATCATATACAAGCAATTGAGTATTATTCCTATCTAAGTATGTTTTTAGTTTGCTAAGGCAGCTTGGTCAATTTTGTAGCCTAGTTTAAGGATCCTGGCTTGCACTGATGACTGTACTCACCTTCTGAACACATCTTCCATGTCCTGCAAAGACAACAAGAACAGTTAAGATTTCTGAAGAAATGGCATTCAATGTTTGATTATAAAGTTCAGATAAATGTCAGTCATCATCAAACTCATCCACCTTGCAAATTTATTTTCATGTCTCAGGATAATGTCAACCAAGATTAGCAGAGGAGATATCTTAATGAAATTACACTGTGAAAGTAACATTTATAAAGAAAGTGCATAGTGATTGTACTGTGCTTTGCAAAGGGGACTTCCTTGAGCCTGTCTACAAAGCATAGGAATATTTTTTATGAAGAATGCTTCAAAACTGTAACTTCACCCCTGACTGGTACCTCATAGCTATAATTCCAGAATTTAGAGTTTTGAGGCCTTATGACTACTGTGAGTTGCAAGCCAGCATGCACCAAAAAAGAAGACCATATATCAGAACCACTATTTCCCAAAGTACCCTCAAATACACAGGTTTAAAAAGAAGAAATTAGATAAACTGTGTATAAGTAGAGGCAAAATATTCAAGTAGAGGCTCACTGGAATGTTTGGTAACAGGAATAACTGCATTTGGGATTTCAGAGAAGCAAGCACAAAAGCAAAAAATAATGATGTGATATTTAATAGGGAATCTACTGACACACTGTCAAAAGCTTGTTCTTTTAAGGTTATGGGAAAGACTAGTGTCTCCAGATTATCTGTGAAAAGGAAATCCACTGACAATAAGTGCAGGGAATGTAGACAGCTATCTTAGATGTAACAGTCCCAGTGTGGGCCTCAGATAACAAAGCCCTTTCATGCACTCCTCCATGCTCACCTGGAGCAGCACCACATATGGCTGCTGGGACATTGTCATCAGCTCCCGATACATTTCTATTAGTTGATTCCTTTTTCGGACCATCAAGGCTTTGCTTTCCCAGAGTTTCTTTAATAGAACTTGGCCTTCATTTTCCATATACTCTATATGTTGCTTTTCTTCTTCGTAGGGGATTGGATGTACTTTCCCATACTCCATCCTGATCATTTCTTTCTGAAGAGACACGTAGTCCTAAAGAAAAAGAAACATTCTAGATCACATTTATAGAGTATTTTATCTTCTCAACTGACTTCTATGCTTAAATTCAACTAATGAATCCTGTCAGTGTGCTGCACACTGATTTACTGTACCCACTTTTCAGAAATGGAAATTATTTTATTTCATTCAATTCTTCTTTGTTAATGGCACAATCAAACAAACTCATCATTTTCTCTAAGAATTTTTATTAAATTAATGAGCTCCTGAGCCACCTGAAGAAAAGGTATTCATTGGTAATTCATACGCTCACACAAATATGAAATTCTGCAAGTAGTAATTAAATATCATGACACAGCCATAGAGTCAAAGGCACAATGCTGAACTGTCAGCAAGTCACTCATTAGTCTCAACATTCTCTGCCACAGCTTGGCCATGCTCTCTGAGTGCAGAGTTGTATACCACACTCAGAATTAGAGGCCTGCAGAAAAGGTTTTCCTAGTATCAACAACCATGCATTATTCTCAACTTTTTAATGAGCAGGTTTGCAAGAGAGCTGCCTCAACCTATTTTCAAGCTGATTTTCAGCATCACAATACTCACCAACCACTGAGTTGTCATTCTTTTCTCTGCATTTAGATTCTCCTGATTTTCTTGGAGCTTCTCCCATAAAGATGCAATTAGATATAGAAATCTCTCCTATAAAAAGTAAAAAATATCCACTTTAGGTAATAAATAGTACTGATGAATTCTTAGGCAATGAACACATTACTGTAGGGAGAGTAGAGGGATCACAGTATCCTTTACTTTTTACTGTTTTTGACTATGAATTTTAGATTTCAGAGAATAGAATTAAAAAGTACAACATAACCCTTTGCTAGGTTAAAGTGATTTAAGCCTGACTGTCTGGGTAACCTGTATCTGGTTGGGATTCCCAGATCCTTCTCTCTAGCTAATTCCAATGTATTTTTTTTTTCTCATTTAGTCTCCAGTAATGCACAGTTTTTAAAGATATGAATTTACTATGTCATTTTTCAGTGACCTGAGCATAGTGAATCATAAAACTAGAAATTGTCTTTACATTATTATTTTCTGAAACTGTGTTTACATTTGTGACCACCCTTTCTCCATTAACTGTTTTTAAAAAGTCTCCATTCAGAATGCAATTGCTTCGGTATCATCAGGACAGGCATCTTCCTGTGCTCTGCTAAGCTCCCTCTCTCCAGAAACATCACTTCTCTCAGAAACATCACTTACCATTTGCCTCTCAGCAGCTGCTTCAGTGGGACAGTGTCTATGACCCTTGTGCTCCTGGGAGTCAGAGCACAGTTGACAGAGGAGGACCCTGTTCTCCTCACAAAAGATCCTCTTTGCCTCCTTGTGGGTCATACACTTGTGCTCCTCAGAGCTCAGGTACTTCATGAGGCTGTCCTGTCTGGCAATGTGCACCAGTTTCTTCAGAACAACGTTGGTTCTGAAGTCCTTCTGTTGGGATGGATGCCTACACGTGGGACAGTGGACAGGAACTTGGAGGTCTTCCCAGGAAAGGCAGAGGCAGGCCCGACAGAAGCTGTGGCCACAGGCTATGGTGATTGGGTCTGTTAGGCAGCCCAAGCAGATGGGGCAGGTGAGCTCTTCCTGGAAGGCCTGTGAGATGCCTGACTCCATTTTCCTGAGGAAAGAAACAGAGTTACTATTATTGGGCTCTAGAGAAGCAAGAAATTTCACAAAATCTGATTCAAGTTGTGATTCAGTCAGTTCTCTATGGCAAAACTGGCTTCATTTTTTTTATGAGGAAAATGAAAATGAAGCATAGGTTTATAGTTGTTGATAATTCCCGGCACGCTTTTTGCGATGGAAACACAGAGGATCTGATGACCTTCTGTGTCATCCCATCTGCAATTCTTCTGGTGACTTCAGCCCCGATTGGTACCTTGATTCAAGGCCACAGCCATCTTCAATGTTGTAGATAAAACAATGTTGTAGAAAAAATACATTGTAAAGTGGTCAAAGTCCATCAAATCCACAGGCTGGCCTTTCATTTCAGGCATACATTAGTAAAACACCTTCTTCTTGTGTAGCCAATAAAATAAGCCCTACTTTACACCTTCTCCAGTAAATGCTTTTGTTTGATCTCACATTAAGTTTCCACTGTTCCACCACTTGCCAAGAATAATACTTTATGTTGGATCATAACTAAAGGGTATGGGCCATCATGCTATGAAAGAAATGGTGGCAGGAGTTCAAAGCAGCTGGTCTCCTGGCATCCAACATCACACTGTAGAAATCAAGGAAAGCTTATGCTCAGCTCCTCTTCTGCTTTTTCTTTAGTTTGAGCCCCCAACTCATGAAATGTTGCAATGATCTCAATAGAATTCATGGTGGATCTTTGCATCTGACAAATCTAACCCAATAATCATTCACAGACTTGAGCAGTCAATTTCATACCAATCCTAAATAACATCAGTTGAATACTAGGCAAACCCTCCATGGAAATTGATTGCCTCCAAAAGACACAACTCCTGCCTTGAGTTTATGAGGGAATATCTTGAGACATAAATGAAGCTCACATGACTATTTGAGACTTGGTTATCTAACCAACAGAGTTCCTATTTTTCATCTCTTTTACCTTTTACAAAAGAAATAATCTTGCTTTGATTGAGGCCAATTTTGTGAAAATAAATTAAGTTTCAGGGATTTGACACTGATGATGGAGTCAAATGGCTATATAGGTGTTTCAGAATAACTCAAAATCCAGGACTAACACTCATTTTTAATGATTAGAAAAGAGATTGTGGCATTAATATGGCTTTCCTTAACTTCTCTGATGGTCATGTTTTCCATGAAGTTAATTTTTTGCATATCAGACAACTCACCCCATAATGCTTTGGAAGTACACAGAGTTAACTAAAATAAAACACTGAAGCTGAAGGTTGCATCAGACTTTAACCAGAATGTACTATTATAAGTAGAACAGTGTGAATACTGCTGTCTTTAACTGCATGTAGCCTTCCAACTCAATATCAAGCTCTGTCAGGAATAGCCAATTCTACCAACATGGTAGACTATCAAGCAGCCCAGAAGACTCAATGCAATTCCTACCAACATTCCAACACAGTTCTTTACAGACCTTAAAAGAACAATTCTCAACTTCATATAGAAAAATAAAACAGCCAGCATAGCTGAAACAATCCTGTACAATAAAACAAAATACAAGAACCAAAAACTTCCTGAGTTATCACCATCCATGATATCATGCTGTATTACAGAGCAATAGTAATAAAAATCACATGGGATTGGTGTAAAAACAGAGAGGTTCCTGTATGGAATTGAAGACTTAGAAATAGACTCAGACACGTGAGGTTTTACAAAGAAGCCAAAACCATACAACAAATTGTGTTGGTCTCACTAGATGTCTGTATGCAAAAGAATACAAATAGATCTATATTTATCACCCTGCACAAATCCCCACTTCAGGTGGTTCTAAGACCTCAACATAAAACCAGGTACACTAAATCTAATGAAAGACAAAGTAGTAAATAGACTTGAACTCATTGGTACAGGAAACAACTTCCTAAACAGAACACCAACAGCTCAGGCACTAATGTTAATAATCAATAAATGGGATCTCATGAAATTGAAAAAGTTCTCCAAGGCAAAGGACACTCTCAATAGCACAAAACAGCAGCCTTCAGAATGGGAAAAGCTCTTCACCAACCCTATCTGACAGAAAACTAATATCAAAAATATAAAGAACTCAAGAAATTAAACAGCAGAAAAAAAAACAATTAAAAAATGTGGTACAGAGCTACAATCTCTAAATATCAAGAAGTACTTAAAGAAATGTTCAATGTCCTTAGTCATCAGGGAAATGCAAATCAAAATGACACTGAGATTAGATCTTACACCCATCAGAATGGCTAAGACCAAAAAGTCAAGTGCAGCACATTCTGGCAAGGATGTGGAGCAACAGGGAATGCTCCCCCATTGCTAGTGGGAGTGAAGACTTGTACAACTACTGTGGAAATCAACCTGGAGTTTTCTCAGAGAATGGGGAAATGTTCTACCTCAAGACCCAGATATATCACTCCTAGCTATATACCCTAAAGGTTCTCCAGCATACCACGAGGACACTTGCTTATCTATATCCATAGCAGCTTTATCCATAATAGCCAGTAGCTGGAAAGAACCTAGATACCCCTCAACTGAAGAATGGATGATAAAAATGTGGTACACTTGCACAATGGAATACTACTCAGCGATTAAAAACAAAAAAAAAATTTACTTCTATGCTGTTCTTAAATATCTCTAAATTCTGATATATTTCCAAATAATTTAGAGCATTTAATCATTATATATTATATGTATATCCATTATTTGGGGTGATGGTCTTGCATCTATGCAGTACATACAAAAGAAAACACTTAAAATATTTTATAATTTGGCAAAGCACAAAATTGAAAAGTATCTTGTAACAGTCCCCCCAGATCATCACATCAAACCATCTCAAATGTTCCTAATGACAAATCTAAAATTATCCATAAGTTTAACACACAGTATATAAGAAGAAAGATGACCAAATGGCAACTAACTCACTTTTTTGTTAACTAGTAAAATGTTAATTCTAAATAGAAGCTTCAGTTTTGTAATTAATTAAAAATAAACAAACATAATGTACTTTTCCCTTGTGAATTGTCCACTCACCCAAGGAATTTTCTCTGGCCTCAGTGGTGTTTGGTAGAGTTGCAGTAATATTAGCTCAGCTCTGGGGTCAGATCATCAATGTTTGGAGGGATAGATCTAGCAGGGTCCAGAGTCAGAAGGTTTGGAAACACACTCTGTCTAGTCTGGAGAATAATGAACCTGGTTAGGCCCTGGAATCTCCTTTTATGGAGGCTCTGAAGACCACACCCACTTCCTCCCCTGGATGCTTTCACTAATGCTTCCAATAGTGAGTTCTAGTAAATTGAATCAACCCTTATTCCAATCTGCACAAGCAAATCTACACAGCAAGCTTTCCTGAGTTACTATTTAGCTGGCTGGCAGCTCCCACCTTTAATCCTAGAGTCCTAGGTCCTGGGCTAATGAAGCAAGAAATTTTTAGTTCAAGGCCTGCAAAATTTACAGTGAGAACTTTGCTTTAATAAAAAGGGTGCATAATTTACAATAATATTTTACAGTGCTCATATTTTGCTTTTGATCATGTAACAGATGATGCTGTCATCAATCTCTGATTCAAGCAAATACCAACAATAAAATGCCAAGATCTTTGAGAATTCCATCTTTGTTTTTTTTTTTTTTTTTTTTTTTTTTTTTAATTTGGCCAAGGCACTACTAGTGAATCTCAATACATTTAAAGATTTTTTTTATTGTCATTTCAGTCTACTGATGTGAAGACTCTCTTTGTAATGAACCCAAACTGATAGACATGGCACTTGCAAAAATTAGATTTAATTCCATGTAATAGTCTCTGAAACCATACATCTAAATCACTTAATAATGCTTTGTTCGCATTGAAGATCTTAGGAGAGATAACGCGCCAGCTAAGCTTCTATACATTTCAGACTGAAGTCTTTTAGAAGTCTATAATGTGTTTATATTCATAGTGACACATGTAACTTCAAATTGAACATTTTGGACCATGCAGTTGCTGATTAGTCCCGGTACATCATGAAGTCATTAGCTAATATTCTTAAATTAATGTTTTCTTCATTCAGCCTGTGAAATTGGTAGAAACAATAGTATGCTACCGAAACATTGTCTACAGATTTCAGCTGATGAGGGCCTGCCTCTGACATAATCTGATTGGCCTGCTCTTTGATCACCTCCCCCTGGGGGGAAGCAGCCTTACCAGGCCATAGTAGAGGACAATGCAGCCACTTTTGATGTGAACTGATAGACTAAGATCAGAAAGGAGAAGAGAACCTCCCCTATCAGTGGACTTGGGGAGTGGCATGCATACAGAGGGAGGAGGGAAGGTGGGATTGGGAGGGGAGGAGGGAGGGGCTTATGGAGGGATGCAGAATGAATAAAGTGTAATTGATGAAAAATTAAAAATAAATAAATAAATAATAAAATAAAACAAACAAACAAAAAAAAGATAAGCACCTGTGCATGTATTGAAACAGTTTAAATGCAAAGAGCAAAAATCCTAAATAATTACTAGACTATACATCCATCTTTGTTTTGATCATATTCTTCTCAAAGGCTACTTCTTCCAGCCATCCCCATTCCCTACTCACTTATCTTTATTTTCTTAAAAAAAAAAAGACATAAATCTGATGCTGTTTATTTTGACTCTGTAGCATGACTTTGGAGTTCAAGGATTCCTAGCTCCGCAGATGTCTAGAGTTCATGTTAACCAGACAGAGAATTGTGTGTTAATGCTGTAGATGTTTACATTTTTCATGTTTTTAACTGAAATAAAATTGCATCACTTTTCCTCTCTCTTCCCTTCTTACACATCCTTTATATAGGCAGCCATGAGAGAGAAGGTTTAGGTAAGGTTTTAGGTGGATCCTCACACCTGGAAAGATCTGGGTTTGAGTGGGTCTTTCCACTTCAAATAATTCAATCAAGAAAAATCCCTCCCAAGAAAATTTCGATCTGGGCAGGTGTGGTGGTGCAGCCTGTAATCCTATCACACAGGGAGGCACAGGTAGTCAGATTTCTGAGTTTAAGGCCAGTCTGGTGTCCAAGGTGAGTCCAGGACACCCAAGACTACATAGAGAAACCCAGTCTCAAAAAGAAATAAAGGAAGAAAGAGAGAGAGAGAAAGAAAAGAGGAAGGAAGGAAGGAAGGAAGGAAGGAAGGAAGGAAGGAAGCAGGGAAGGAAGGAAAGAAGGAAGAGAAAGGTAGATTCCAGCCTCCTGGGTTTTACTTCACTCCAGATGCCGTCAAGTTGACAAGCAAGAATAGTCATCATAAGGGCTGACCACTTTGTGCTAGGTGATCAGTTAGGGAGCTCATCCCTGATAGAGGCTAATTCTTCATTTAGGAGTGGGATTTTTTCAAATTTTCCACTACCACATCAATATGTCCATTGTTCTAGTCTTGTTTATGCAGCCATTTCTAGAAGTGACACTTTCACAGCAGACTTCCTGGCATTGTGGCTCTTCCTAGATTTCTCACCCTCTTCCACAATGTTTCTGGAGCCAATGATGCAGGGGCTAGGATATAGGTTTATCTGTTGGGGCTGGGAGCCCCATGATCTGTTGGTTTTCACAGTCTGTCCAGCTGTGATATTCCTTGAGTGTCTCTTCTATGTTTTTGTAAATAAGCATTACTAGGTTTTTTGTTTGTTTTTACCAGACTTGCAATCTACTGTTTTGTTTACTTTTATAGTTAATCAAATCAATGCTAAATTAATGTTGTTTCAAAAATTATGAGATCAAAAGAGGACTAGCAGGAAAAGAGTGTTTAGGACTCTTTTATGTTACTTGCCAGTTTTTTACATTGAGATATGCTTAGTATTTAGAGAGCCCAAGGAACCATATGAGTATGTTGAGACAGATACCAACAAGTGTATACTAATGATGAGAAAGACGTTAAAATTACATGTAAATAATCCATTAAATCCTCGAATATGACAATGGATTTGTCATCTGATGAAGATTTTTTATGTATGTAAAATTTATTTGACTCCTGTAGGTAGAAATGTGGTTCATATAAGGACTTCAAGAATTCCATGGATGAAAGTCAGGCTGTGCACTGTCATTGATGCTGTAGCTTCTTCTGGTAACTGGATTAAAATCAATGATGTAACAGAAATTCCTTATGGCAGACCAGGTGGTGGAGAACCTCCCATTCCCTTAGTAAATTACTTTTCACCTAGAGTGATAGCCAAATCCTGGAACAAACGTCTCAACCCTAGTTGAACAGGTTACTAGAAACCATTTAGCTTCTGCCTTAGAGAATCCTCAGGTGGCGCGGGCGGGGGAGGTAGGGGGGAGGTAGGGGAGAGATGATGTGGTTTGTTTAAACAAAGGTGTGGCAAAGTTTTAGGGTGGAACCTCAGACTGTAATTGATCTATATTTAGGTGGGTCTCCCTGCTTCCAATTATTAAACCTCATATATATATATATATATATATATATATATATATATATAAATTTCCAAGGCTCTTGCATTTTAGTTAATTGTAGATGTAATCAAGTTGATAAGCAAGAATAACCATCCCAAGTGCTGATCACTTTGTATTGGATGATCATTTAGAAAGCTCATTCCTGAGAGAGGCTAATTTCTAGGTCTAGTAGTGAGTCCCTTCCAAAATTCTCCCTTCTACATCAACACATTCATTATTTTGTTCTTGTTTATGCAATTGTTTTAAGACAGGCTGTTTCACATCACACTTCCTTGTATTTTGCCTCTCAGAATCTCTTTGCCCCACCATCCGCACTATTTGCGGAACCACTGAGGCTGTAGCTATGGGATATAGATATCTGTTGGGGTTGGGATCACCATGATCTGTAGACTTTTTCCCTTGTAACAAGATGTGATTTGCAGTGATGGTTTCCATTTGTTGTAAAGAGAATCTTGTCTTATGAGAGGTAGTAGCTCATATAGATCCTATGGGTATATATTCAAATATTTTGTCATTCTTGACTCTCTTTCAGATCCTAGGCCCAGGTTACACTTTAACAATTTGAACAGACACAAGAGACTGGAAATTTAGCCAGTTAGGTGTACGGGAGATTTACAAGAAAAAAATTCGAGAATTATTTTGAGATACATCAGTGGTCTTCTTTTCCAATAGTTGTTAATCCAAGAGAGTCTTGTCCAGCTGGATGATCTGTGCATTGCTTGACAAGACAACTGGGAATTTTAGGATGTAATGACTGTTGTCACCCTGTGCTGTTCTTTCCTCTGTCTTTACCGTTCTTTTCTCAGGTAGAGAAATAAGCATAATAGCTAGTTCTAAGTCCAGGTGGTCTCACTTACTATGGCATGCATGTTGGTGGTGGTCAATGATGGTGAATAAGCATTTACAGTAGCATAATCCTACCCTGGGTTTCTACTCTCTGCTGTGAAAAGTCTTGAGGGGAAGCACCCAACACTGTTCTGAAAACTCAGGGTAGAAACACCCCAGCTAACTGTATCTGCATATTCTTGGTTCCTGTTAAATTGATTTCTTGTTTTATGCTGCAGTTGCCAACTAGGATAGAATTTGTGTGTGCATGCACACATGTGTGTGTTCCTCATCTTTAAAATCTCCCTGCACCTCTCTTTCTCCCAGGCATCAGTTCATAGAATCAGCAGGCCTAGAGAAGTCAGCATGCTGGTTACCATAATTTGGGTTTGCCACAAAAACTATGTGACCCCACAAAGACCCTTTGAGAAATCATTCTCAAACAAGAATTGATGTTGATCAGAGAGTACGAGCTCCACAACAAACAAGAGGTGTAGTGGGTCAAGTTTACATTGGACAAGATTCGCAAGGCTGCCTGGGAATTGTTGACACTGGACAAAAGGGACCCCTAGAGCATCTTTTTGAAGGCAATGTTCTACTGAGGCAACTTGTTCAAATTGGAGTGCTGAATGAGGGAAAGATGAAGCTGGATTATACCCTATGCCTGAAGGCTGAGGATTTCTTGGACAGGCAGCTGCAGAATGAGGTCTTTAAGTTTGACCTGGCCAAATCCATTCACCATGCCTGTATACTGATCTCCAAGCATCTATCTGGATCTGCAATAAGGTGGTGAACATTCTGTGCTTCATTGTCCATCTGGACTCCCAGAAGCACATGGACATCTCCTCCTTTCTCATCCAGGCTGAGAGAAGAGGAAGAATGCCAAGAAAGGCCAGGGTGGTGCTGGAGGTGGTGAAGATGAGGAAGAGGATTATATCAATAACTTCCTGGACTTGAGGACTACATGTAGGTTTCCAGTTGACTAATAAAACAGAATTGATAATTGGAAAAAATCTTCCTCTAATATGCACTTGGGTTTGCTCTGTGAGAAGTGTTTTGTTCTAAGAAGTCTCTTGCAAGTGTACGAGCTTGTAAAAATTTGATAAAGTTTTTCAACTCTGTGTTCAATTTTTGTTATTTTAATGTTCTTCCAAATTATTTTAGATTGGAGGGTCTAATGTACAAAAAAAAAAAAAAAAACAAAAGAGGAGTGAGCATCATATTGTACTCACAAACTCTTTTCTTAACAGTGACAATGAGTATGAGTATTGGTATTTGAGGAACACAGGACCACCAGCTAAAGCCAATTAAATGCAACTTTGTCAAACACTGAAAGTTTAAGTTGCTGGACAAAATTTGCCTCAATCAAATCAAAATGAGTTTTAGTGTAGATATTTAAAGAGATGGGCACCTGTTGGTTGGATAGCCAAGTCTTGTACAATCATGGGAGCTTCCCTTATGACTCAAGGTTTCCTCCCATAACACAGGAGGGTTCCCCTACTGTTCATCATGATGGAATTTAGATAGACATAGAAACCTCTGGACAAGTCTGTGAAGAATTAGTGCCATTCCATTCACTTTAGTTGGAAAGAGCCACCCTAAATGGTAATAAGATTTATTTATCCCTTCTATGGATTGGAGTCTCAAAATGAAGAAAAGGAAAAAAGGAGCTGAGCAGGAAGCTTTCCTAGAGTTCCTGCTTCCTAATGCTTTGGGGATGCCATTAAAACAGCTGCCTTGGGATCCTGCCACCATTTTTTCCCACCTTGATGGACAATATCCTTGAATTGTGAGCCCCAAGAAGTTCTTGTTCATGTAAAATTAATCAGGAAAAAGGAAAGTAACTAATATGGTCTTCAAGTGTCAAGAGGTTGTAGAGGAATGTTACTTTAGAACATGGCTGTTCTGGTAAGAGATGAGATCCAAAGATCTTCTAAATCTCTGTGATCCAGCTGGAATACACACACACTTTTAATTCAGGAGACAGAGGCAAGCAGATCAGAGGTCAAGGCCAGTCTGGTACAGAACCAGTTTCAGGAAAAGAAAAGCTTAGATCCAGGTGTGGGGATACGTTCCTTTAATCCCAAACAATGAAGATAAAATTTGGTTGCAGAAGGAAGCACCCATGCTTGGAATTTATGTCCACTTGAGTGGCAGAAAAGATGACAAATAACTGAAGATTTGACAGAATAGGATACTCCCAGTCTCATGAGAAGAGAGAGGAAAGAGGGGCATCTTAGGTGGCAATACAAAGTGATAAGAGGCAGTTTTACTGGGATAGTAATAGAGAGACTGTTTGTGGAGAGAGAAGTCAGGTAAAGCCTGAAGGAGCCAGAGAGTGAGATGGAGCCAGGAAATTACAGCAGATTGCTGGAGTTAGTTGGAGGCTAAGCTAATTAATTCAGAGGCCTAAAGAAAAGCCAGATTGAATAAGTTAGCTGGGAGAGGAATTTGAGTTAAAACATCAGAGTTAAAACAGCCAGACCAAAGCTCAGTAAGAACAAGAATGGGTGATCATATTAAGCAGTAAGTCTCAGAGGCTGAAGAAATCCCAGGCCTAGGTTAGAGTGTATGGAGATTAGAAGCTTCCAGCAATAAGCCTAGGCTAGCAGAAGAGGCAGTATGCCTCCCAGACAATTAACTGAACCAGGCAAATAAAACATACTTTTACAAGAAGTGAAACACTGAGATCTGCATTACTAGGATGCTAAAATCAAATATGAAAGCAAAGCACTTACTAGGGAAGGCGTGAAGTAAGGTTGCATTTTCTTGGAGAGACAACCAAAGAAGGAGGTGACTTACTGCAGTGAAAAATATAAAAGCTTCAGAGGTTTGAAATGAAGGTGTTTTAACTCAGAAATATGCCATTCTCTTTCTTACTTTTTTATTATTTGAGATTTTTACTTTACATCTCTTAAGAGTGCAGTCTCCCCTCTCACTCAACCCTCAACTTCTGCTCCTTCCCCCCTCCAGTCTTCCTTTTCCCCCAGAAAAGAGGAGCTTCCTCCCCTACTAACCCAGCCTGCAGGTCAGTCTAACAAGACCCTAAGACAGGGGATGAGAATGGGAAGGGACAAAGCATACCAACCCAGCCCATTGGCATCTCTATATAGTGTTGAAATTCTGGGCAGGTGGTGAGCAGACTATACTGGTTACCCTGCTTCACACAAACAAGGAGGAATACACCCTCAGGTTCATTCTGTTGACTGTCATCCTGAAAGACTCCTAGAGCCCATTCCAAAGACTTGGTTAAATTCAGCTCCCAGTAATATTTCCTAGAGGTGAAGCTTTGTGATCCCCTGGAAGCAAAATAGTGTTGAGATGATTTCACAGATGTCTCCTGATGGTGAAAGCTAAAGTTGAATCTTCTCACAACATCAAATGGGGTCATACTGTCAGGGGCTAAGATTGCTTTTCCAAATGAAATATACACTGTGGAAAGAGGCAACATTTTAATTAAAATGAGCATTTTAATTTCTCAGATGAGAGAGGTACCTGGAGATTGCCCAAGCTATAAGAGAGACATCTAAGGCTAGAAGGTTAAAGGTGGCTCAAGCACTTTAAAGACAAGAAATTCCACAAGCAACAAAATGGGATCCTGATAAAACAAAGAGAAGGGAGCTTCATCCTACTTCTGTCAGGTGACTTTTAATTACACCTGGCAAAAGGAAGATGTGTGCATTGCTTCAAGGTCTAGAATGAAGGCTGTCCTCATGGGCCTCCATCAAAACTCATTTCTAAGAGAGAGGCGATGATAATCATATCTTTATTTGCATGTAAGCACTCATGTTTATACTCAAGGAGAAGCTAAGTATGCATTAAAAGTGTTTTGCTGGTTGTAACTGTCTGCCTTTATCCAATTGGCTTCTCTGATACTCTTTCCCTGTGAGGGTATAATTCACATTTAGATGTAACAGGGAAATTTAGACACTGTCTCATGTCCTACAAATTGGTTTTATTTTTATTGTTCATGATATATACCCTTGGGTATATAGTTATTTTATGTTTATTTATTTAGTTCTTTTTGATACAGTCTTGATATATATTTTTGACTGGCCTGTCACTCAGCATATCAACCAGGCTAGCCTCAAACTCATGGGTAATCCTCATGTCTTGATATTATATTGTTGGGATTACAAGTGTATAACACTATAATTTGTATATTTCTAATCTAAGAAGTGAAGGTACTTTATAAATTCTACAGCTAAAATGTTTAAGGAAAGGCAGTCAAATATTTTCATCACTGGGTTTATTTAACATGAATTAGATTATAATGAATTAATTTATCATTCCTTATGTCACAAGAAAAAACTGATACTATATTTTCATCCTGGATCACATACAACAATATATTCATGTTCATGTATATTTTTAAATAACCATGTGAATAAACATGATTAGAAATGACACATCTTTCAGTGGAGATTAAAAAAAAACAGGTTGTGGTAAGCTTATCTCATTGTTGAAGTGCACCTCTGGCCTTTTCAGCAGTGCTGACACTCACCTTGGAAGCACTTGCACCTCTCAATCAGTCCAGTGATGGGCAAGGCACTGAGCTCTGGTTTCATAGGCTGGGGCATGCAAAGCTGCACTGACTCACTCCTGCAAGGACAAGAAGACCTTGATCTGCCGGGTGCTAAAGAAACCATTACAGTGATTAGGAGAAATGCTCACCCCAAGTTCACACAGGGACTCAGGAGTTAAATCCCTTCCCACACAAGCCCTTCCTGCTACCAATTTGTTTGTCCATGTGTCCTGCTACTTCTTCTACTACAAGAAAATGCTGCTGATGGGCCTCAAGATTTATGATTTCAAAAGTAGATATTTTATCACCAAGTCCTTTTGCATTACTGCTTTACTATTATGTAGTAAGTAAAGGCACTTTCTGGTAAAGAACAGATGTCATATACATGAAACCAATCTCAAACATCATACACAAGCAATTGAGTATTATTCATTTCTAAAGGATATTTTTAGTTTGTTAAGGCAGCTTGATCAATTTTATAGCCTAGTTCAAGGATCCTGGCTTGCACTGATGATTGTACTCACCTTCTGAACATGTCTTCCAAGTCCTGCAAAAACAACAAGAATAGTTTAGACTCATGAAGAAATGGCTTACAATGTTTTTGTATGAAGTTCATATAAATGTTAGTCATCATCACACTTATTGATCTTTCAAATTTATTTTCATGTCTTAAGATAATACCAACCAAGCAAATGAGCAGAAGAGAATTCTTGATGAAATCAGACAGTGAGCGCAATATTGGAGAAGAACATGCATAGTGATTGTACATTGTTTTACAACCCACAGATGTCTACATGTGGGACTTTCCTTGAGCCTGTCCACAAAGCACAGGCATGATTTTACTAAGAATAATTTCAAACTGCAAAGTCACCCCTGAATGACACCTCATGCCTATAATTCCAGAATTTGGGGTTTTGAGACCTCAGGATTACTGTGAGTTTCAGGCAATCATTCACCACCAAAGAAGTCCATACATCAATGTTTCACCTTCCAAAGAACACAGAAAAATACATTTTGTAAAGAGAAGACATTAACTATAAATTTCTTTAAAACTATACATAATTTTCAAGTTGAGGCAAAAAATAATGAATGTTTTGTAACAGGAATAACTACATTTGGGATTTTAGAGAAGCAAGCTACAAAAGAAAAAAATGAAGAGATATTCAATGGGGAAATCCACAGACACAGTGTCAAAAGCTTGCTCTTTTAAGGTTATAACAGAACATAGTGTCTCCAGATTATCCCTAATATCCGCTGACAATAAGTGCAGGGAATGTGGACAGCTATCTTAGATGTAACAGTCAGAGTGGGGGCCTCAGATAACAAAGCCCTTTCATGCACTCCTCCATGCTCCCCTGGAGCAGCACCACATATGGCTGCTGGAATATTGTCATCAGCTCCCGATACATTGCTATTAGTTGACTCCTCTTTTGGACCATCAAGGCTTCACTTTTCCTCAGTTTCTCTAACATAGTCTGGCCTTCATTTTCCATATACTCTATATGCTGCTTTTCTTCTTCATAATGAATTGGATGTAGTTTCCTATATTCTATCCTGATCATTTCTTTCTGAAGAGTCACATAGTCCTGAAGAAAAAGCCCAGAATATTTTATCATCTCAACTGATTCCATCTAAGCTTAAATTCGACTGGTCGATTCTGTCACTGTGGTGTACACACTGATTTACTGTGCCCACTTTTCAGAAATGGAAATTATTTTATTTCATTCATTTTTCTATGTTAATGGCACAATGAAACAAACCCATCATTTTCTCTAAGTATTTTCATCAATTTAATGAGATCTTGAGCCAATTGAAAAGATTATTTGATAATTCATATGTTCAAACAAATATGACATTCTGCACGTAGTAATTAAATATCATGATATAGCCATAAAGTCAAACATACTGTGCTAAACTGACAGGAAGTCACTCATTAGTCTCAACATTCTCTACCATAGCCTGGCCATGCTCTCTGAGTGGAGAATTTTATTTTACGCTCAGAATTAGAGGCCTGCAGAAAAGGTTTTCCTAGTATCAATGTCCATGCCTTATTCTCAACTTGTGAATGAGCAGGTTTGCAAAAGAGCTGCCTCAATCTATTTTCAAGCTGATTTTCAGCATCAATTTCATACCACCAACCACTGAGTTGTCATTCTATTCGCTGCCTTTAGATTCTCTTGATTTTCTTGGATCTTCTTCTATAAAGATGCCATCTGATTCAGAAATCTCTCCTGTAAAAAACAAAAAATGTCCACTTTAGGTAAATAAATAGTACTGATGGACTCTTAGGCAATGAACACTTTACTTTAGGGAGAGTAGAAGGATCACAGTGTCCTTCATTTTTTCTTTTGTTGACAATGAATTTTAGATTTCTGGCAATAGAAATAAAAAATACAGCATAACCCTTTGTTAAGTCATTTATAAGCCTCACTGGGTAACATGCATCTGGTTGGGATTCCCAGATCCTTCTCTCTAGTTAATTCCAATGTTTTTTTTTTCTCATTTTCTCCAGTCATGGACAGTTTAGAAAGATATGAACTTACTTAGTCACTTTCCAGGGACCTGGACATGAGGAAATATAAAACTAGATATTATCTTTACACTTATGGGTTTCTAAAAAATATTTATATAATCATAGTCACTCTCTCTCCATTACATGTTTAAAATTTGCCACCACTTAAAACAGAAAGGCTTCCTCATAATCAGGACAGGCATCTTCCTGTGCTCTGCTAAGCTCCCTCTCTCCAGCTGTCATATTCTCTCAGAACCATCACTTACCATTTGCCCCTCAGCAGCTGCTTCAGTGGGACAGTGCCTGTGACCCTTGTGCTCCTGAGAGTCAGAGCACAGTTGACAGAGGAGGACCCTGTTTTCCTCACAAAAGATCCTCTTTGCCTCCTTGTGGGTCACACACTTGTGCTCCTCAGAGCTCAGGTACTTCATGAGGCTGTCCTGTCTGGCAATGGACACCAGCTTCTTCAGAACAACATTGGTTCTGAAGTCCTTCTGCCTGGATGGATGCCTACACGTGGGACAGTGGACAGGAACTTGCTGGTCTTCCCAGAAAAAGCAGAGGCAGGCCCAACAGGAGCTGTGTCCACAGCTTATGGTGATTAGGTCTGATAGGCAGCCCAAGCAGATGGGGCAGGTGAGCTCTTCCAGGAAAGCCTGTGAGATGCCTGACTCCACTTTCCTGAGGAAAGAAGCAGAATTGCTATTATTGGACCCCAGAGAAGCAAGAGACTGCTCAAAATTTGATTCAAGTTGTGATTCAATTCTGTCTATGGCAAAACAGGCTTCACTTTTCGCATGATCAAGGATAAAAGGAAGCATAGGATTTTGGGTGCTGATGTTTCCTGTTACACTTTCCTGACAGAAACAGAGTAGTAGCCGGACGTGGGGGCAAATGCCTTTGATCCCGGTACTCAGGGAGGAATACACAGGACGATCTCTGTGAGTTTGAGTCCACCCTAGTATATGAAGCAAGTCCTGGTCAGCAAAGGCAACACAGAGAAACACTGTTTCAAGAACGAAAAAAAAAAATTCTGTTGACCTTTTGTGCCTTCTGATCTGAAATTGTCCTGGAGACTTCTGCCAAATGTCACCTTGGCTCAAGGTCAGAGACTTTCTTTCAGTGTTTTTTGGGGTAAAAAAAAAATGTGTACCCACATGCACACACTACCTTACAGACATACGTAAGTAAAACACCTCCTTCTTTGTTTTCTGTCCAAGAAAAGGCACCCCGGCTTCACACCTTCCCTAGTAAATGCTTTGCTTTGCTTTCTGATTTTAGCTTATTAATCATTCAGATTCCACTGTCCCATCCATTGACACTTAAAGCAATGTTATTTACTTTTTCTCTCTGCTACAAGTACCTAACAAGAACAAGAATTTTTGAGGGTTTATATTTCAAGGTATTGGCCATCACGGTGGGGAAGAAATGTTGGCAGGAGCTCTAGGCAGCTGGCCCCATGGCGTCCAAAATCAGGAAGCAGGAAGCAAGGGAAGCTTGCTGATCAGCTCATCCCCATTTTCAGCCTCAACCTGTGGAATGGTGCAGTGACCTCACCAGCCTTGTGGGAGCAACTTCCCACCTGAAGTGAATCTAAGCCAACTATCTCTCAGAGACTTCTCCAGTCATCTCATGTCAGTCCTGAATCTAGGAACATTGTTTTCTTGTAAAAACTTATTTGCTTCCCAAAAACACAACTCCTGCCTGAGTATATGGGAGGAAATCTTGAGGCATAAATGAAGTTCACATGAGTATTTGAGACTTGGCTGTCTAACCAATAGGAGTTCACTTTCGATCCCTTTAAGCGTCTACACAGAAATAATCTTGGTTTGATTGAGCCACATTTCCTTCAAAGAGCTTAAGTTTCTGTGTTTGAAACAAATGGAGTGAAATGATATCCTGGATATCCTGTGTACATCAAAAACCAATACAAATACTCATTGTCAATACTTAGTTGGGCAAAGGGACTGTGGCTCCAGTATTTCTTTCATTCCTTCTTTTCGTTTCTTTTTCTTTTATTCTTTTCTTTTTGTCCTTTAAGACATGGTTTATCTTTGTATCCCTGGCTGCCTTTGAACTCAGGCCTGCTTCTGCTTTCCCACTGATGGAATTAAAGGCTTGTGCAAGCACTGCCTGGCTACTGGTTTCATTTCTTTCCTTTCTTTCTTTCTTTCTTTCTTTCTTTCTTTCTTTCTTTCTTTCTTTCTTTCTTCCTTCCTTCCTTCCTTCCTTCCTTCCTTCCTTTCTTTCTTTCTTTCTTTTTTTAGATTTATTATTATTTATACAGTGTTCTGCCTGTATGCCAGAAGAGGGCACAGATCTCATTATAGAAGGTTTTAAGCCACCATGTGGTTGTTGGGAATTGAACTCAGGACCTTTGGAAGAGCAACCAGTGCTCTTAACCTGTGAGCCATCTAGCCAGCCCCTTGGCTTCATTTCTAAACTTCTTTGATGGTCATGTTTTTCTCATTTGTTTTTTTTTTTTTCAGTACATTATATATCTCACTCCAAATTAATTCATAAATACACAGAAATATCAAAAATTGAACACAGCATTGAAAATTTGCATCATTTAATCAGGACCTATTCTTATGAATAAAATGGTTTAATTAGTTCTCTCTACTTTATTACATGCAGACTTCCATTCTAGTAAACCAATCTATAGCTAAAAATAGCCACTTCTTACAACATGGCAGCCTATTATCAAACATCCCTGAGATTCTCTTACAATTTACAACAGAAAAAAATATTACTCCCCACCCCCAAGGGAGGAGCAGTACTGCTAGGCCACAGAGGAAGACTATGCAGGCAGTCCTGAAGATACCTGATAAAACAGGTCCTCCCTGTTTTATTGGGGAGGAGGTCCTCCCCAATCAGTGGACTGGGAAAGGGGCAGGGAGGAGATGAGGAAGGGAGGGTGGGATGGTGAGGAAATGAGGGAGAAGGATACAGCTGGGATATAGAGTTAATAAGATATAACTAATACTAAAAATAAATTTAAAAAAAAGAAATTTTTTTCTTTTGCTAAATCTTGTATTTTTTACTTTTATACTACCCCAAAATATCTCTAAAGACTGGTATTTTTCAAGCCATTCAGAATATTTATTTGTTACATATTATATATGTATGCAGTATTAGATGTTATGATCTTGCTTATATGCAGTACATACATAGTAAAATGCTCAAATGCTTTAGAATTAAGAAAAAACTCAAAATTGAAAAGTGTCTTGTAATTGCCTCTTAGTATAATACATCAGAGGAATTAAGTCATGCATGATAAATCTATAATGATCCACATCTTTAACATGTTCTATACCAAGGAATATGATCAAATGGTAACAAAATCATTTTTGCTAAATAGTGAAATATCACATCTAAGCAGAATCCTCAGTTTGGTAATTAATTAAAAGTGGTAAATATTAATGACTTCTTTCCTGTAAATCATGCACTCACCCAAGCAACTGTCTCTGGTCTCAGCAATATTTTGTTGGGATGCAGTAAACTTAGCTCAGTTCTGGGTCAGACCCTCAGTGCAGAGAGGTGGTAGATCTAGCAGGGTCTGGAGCCAGAAGGTGTGGAGACAAACTCTGTTTGCTCTGGAGAAGAGTGAACTTTGATGAACCCTTGGAGGTCCTTATATACAGTCTCTAGAGACCCCGCAAACTCCCAATAGCACCTTTCTAAATAAAAGATTGAATCATGGTAGAGAGGACTCCCACTTTCTGTGGAATAAGGGTGAGGAAAGATGCAGGGAGAGTGGGACAGGGAAAAAGAGAAGGGGAAGACTATGATAGGGATGTAAAGTGAATTAAAAAGCAATTAATGAAAAAAGGAAATCTGAAATATCAAAAAAAATAAGGTTGAATCAACACCATTTCAAAAAAAAGGTTTCAAAAAAAAAGGGAGTCAGTGCTTAGCTGGGTGTGTCAGCTCACACCTTATCCCAGTGTTCGAGAACTGGGATCCTGAAGCAGGAGGAGTTTTAGGGCAAGGCCTACCTAGGATATACAGTAAGAATTTGTTTTTTTTTTTTTTTTTTTTTTTTTTTTAAAAGACTTAGTGATTTTATACCCAAATACTTTTCAGTGTCCTTATATTTTTACTTTTGCTAAGGTAAGAGTTGATTATGTTATGAATCTGTGATTTTAGCAACTTTCAACATTAAAATTTTTATTGGTTTCTTGAAAATTTAGTTCAATTTATTTTTATCATGTTCACCTCACCTGTAACTCCTCTCAAACTGATCCACTTTTTCCACTAACTCAACTCTCTATTATTTAAAATCACAAAGCACCAGCCAAATGTTCGTGCACATAATTGTATATCAGTTCCTTCTGTGAATAGTGTCGCTAGAGTTCAAAGATGCCTATCTCAATAGACATTTAGTGTTCACAGTAACCAGCTAGAGAATCCCACGGAAATGCTGTAGTAGTAAAATATCCAAGAACCTGCAACATTGTGAGGCACATGCCTTTAATCAAGCACTCAGGGACACAGAGGGCAGTATATCTCAATGAGTTCCAGGGCACTATATCTCTGAGTTTCAGGTAAGCATGCTTTACAAAGCAAGTCCAGGACTTCCACAGCTTGATACATAAGAAAAAACTGTCTACAATAAAAGAAAGCCAGAGAGAAAGGAACAAAAACAACAACAACAACAAAATCAAAATAAAACAAAACATAAAAAAAGAACCTGCAACATCTTTCTGTCCTCCCTGCTCTCATGAAACAGGGTTTTTTCTAGTAGTCTTGGCTTTCCTGGAACTAGTTCAGTAGACCGCAATGGCCTGTAACTTTACAGATCCTGCTGACTTTGCCTGCCAAGTGCTGGGATTAAAGTCATGCACCACAACTACCACCTGGCCAAACACATAACATGTCAGTTAGATACTGTTCAGTGTGTTGAATGAACCTGCATGCTGTGTTTTCATATTTTAATTCTCATGTGGTTTTAGTTGAAATAAAATCATATCACTTTCTCAGTCCCATTTCATTTCTTCTTACAGATTCTTTATATAGGCTGGTGCCAGACAGTGTGGCTAAGACTTAAGGTGGATCCTCACATCTCAATAGATGCAGATTAAGGTGGGTCTCTTCGCTCCAGGTGATTCAACCAGGAAAAAATCCAGCCTCTTGTGTTTTAATTAATTCCAGATGTAGTCAAATTCACAAGCAAGAATGGCATCACAAGGACTGGCCACATTTTATAGGGTGCTCAGTTAAGTAGCTCATCTTTGGTAGAGGCTAATTCTTTGTCAAAATTTCCCACTTGCACATCAACAAATCCAATGTTCTGTTCTTGTTGATGCAGCCAGTTTTTGAAAAATTATTAGCTTTTTACAACTTGCAGTTTATTCACCTTGTATCAGAGCGGTAGCCACCTCCCTCATTTCCTCCCAAACTCACCCTCCCTCCCTCATCTCCTGCCATACCTCTCCCCAAGTCCCCTGATAGGGGAGGTCCTCCTCCCCTTCCATCTGGCCCTAGTTTATGAGGTCTCATCAGGATTGTCTTATGCAGCCATTTTTAAGGAGAGACTGTATCACAGCAGACTTCCTGGTATTCTGGCTCTTCCTATCTTCCCTACCCTCTGCCACAATATTTCTGGAGCCAGTGATACAAGGGCTAGGAATTAGGTGTATCTGTTGGTTGTCGCAGTCTGTCCAGCTGTGGTATTCTGTTAGTGTTTGCCTGTATGCTTCTTCTCTATGCTATTGTATATATGCTATATGCTATATGCTATCCTAGCTTTACTAGGGTTTTTGTGTTTTTGTTTTATCAGATTTGCAATCTAATGTTTGGTTTACTTTGATAGTAAGCTAAATCAATGATATATTAATTTTCAGTGATTATGAGATCAAGGGAAGAATAGCTATAACTACTAAGGAGGCCTGGCAGAAAAAGGGTGTTTAGTATTATTTATGGGACATGCCAGTTTTACACACTGAGCAGTATTTACTATTTAGAGAAGACAAGGGACCATAATGAATATATTAAAATGGAGCTCAAAGTGTGTATAAAGATGAGAAAGATGTTAAAATTACATATGTTCACCTATTGTATCCCAGATAATGGGACTGGATTTGTCATATTGACAAAGGTTCTAATGTATATAAAGCATATTTGAGTCGTGAAGCTCAATGTAGTTCAGATAAGGATTGTTCTTAATTGGAGTTAGCTAGCCTATAGATGAACTCAGGCTCAGTGATGGTCTAGCTTCAGTGTAGCCTCTTCCCTCCCTGGTGATTGAATTAAAATCAGTACCATGAAATGAATTACCTCACATCAGACAAGGAGCTGGAGCCCCTCACATTCCCTTAGTAAACTATTTTCATCTAGAGTGATAACCAAATTCTTTAGCGAAACCAAAAAAATCTGAACACAGGGGTCTTTCCTGAGACTGCTATTCCAACCAAGGGCTATACATGGAGATAACCTAAGACCCCTGCACAGATGTACCCCATGGCAATTCAGTATCCAAGTGGGTTCCATTGTGATAGGAACAGGGACTGTCTCTAACACGAACTGATTGGCCTGATCTTTAATTACCTTCCCCTGAGGGGGAAGCAGCATTACCAGGCCACAGAAGAGGACAAGGCAGCCACTCCTGATGAGACCTAATTGACTAGGATCAGGAGGAAGGAAAAGAAGTCCTCTCCTATCAGTGGGCTTGGGGAGGGGCATGTATGCAGAGGGTGGAGGAATGGAGGGATTGGGGCCAGAGGAAGAAGTGAACCACGGGGGGGGGGGACACAAAGTGAGTAAAGTGTAATTAATAAAGAAAAAGGAAAGAAAAAAAATAAAAACGAATTAAAAAAAAAGAAATAGTCCTTGTTCCCCTTACTATGGGCAATCACTTGGTTACTGAAAATTCAACCAGAGAACTCCTTCAGCTGATAAACACCTTCAGCAAAGTGGCAGGATACAAAATCAACTCAAAAAAATCAGAAGCCCTCCTATATACCAAAGACAAAAAGGCTGAGAAAGAAATTAGGGAAACAACACCCTTCACGATAGCCACTAATGACATAAAGTACCTTGGTTTGACTCTAACCAAGCAAGTGAAAGACCTGTTTGAGAAAAACTTCAAGTCTCTGAAGAAAGAAATCCAAGAAGATATCAGAAGATGGAAAGATCTCCCATGCTCATGGATTGGTAGGATTAACATTGTGAAAATGGCCATACTGCCAAAAGCAATCTACAGATTCAATGCAATTCCCATCAAAATACCAACTCAATTCTTTACAGACCTTGAAAAAAAGATTCTCAGCTTCATATGGAGAAACAAAAAACCCAGAATCTCCAAAACGATCCTGTACGACAACAGATCATCTGGAGGTATCTCCATTCCAGATCTCAAGCTGTACTACAGGACAACAGTAATAAAAACTGCATGGTATTGGCATAGAAACAGAAAGGAGGATCAATGGAACCGCATAGAAGACCCAGAAATAAATCCACACACCTATGAATACTCGATATTCAACAAAGAAGCCAATTCCATTCAATGGAAAAAAGACAGCATCTTCAACAAATGGTGCTGGACCAACTGGATGTCTACATGCAGAAAAATGAAAATAGATCCATATTTATCACCCTGCAGAAAACTAAAGTCAAAGTGGATCAAGGACCTCAACATAAAACCAGATACCCTAAATCAATTGGAAAAAAAGTGGGGAACAGCCTAGAACTCATTGGCACAGGAGACAACTTTCTGAACAGAACACCAACAGCACAGGCTCTAAGAGCAACAATCAATAAATGGGACCTCATGAAACTGAAAAGTTTCTGTAAAGCAAAGGAAACCGTCATCAAAACAAAACAACTGCCTACAGATTGGGAAAGAATCTTCACTAACCCTTTATCTGACAGAGGACTAATATCCAGTATATACAAAGAACTAAAGAAGCTGAAAAGCAGCAATCCAAGTAATCCAATTAAAAAATGGGGAACAGAGCTAAACAGAGAATTCTCGACAGAGGAATATCGAATGGCAGAAAAACACTTAAAGAAATGCACATCCTCATTAGCCATCAGGGAAATGCAAATCAAAACGACCCTGAGATATCACCTTACACCCATCAGAATGGCCAAGATGAAAAACTCAAGCGATAACACATGCTGGAGAGGTTGTGGAGAAAGGGGAAACCTCCTCCACTGCTGGTGGGAATGTAAACTGGTACAACCACTGTGGAAAGCTATCTGGAGCTTTCTAAGACAAATAGGAATAGTGTTTCCTCCAGACCCAGCTATACCACTGCTAGGTATATACCCAAAGTTCGTTCAAGCACACAAAAGGGATACTTGCTCAACCATGTGTATAGCAGCTTTATTTGTAATAGCCAGAACCTGGAAACAACCCAAACGTCCATCAACGGAGGAATGGGTACAGAAATTGTGGTATTTTTACACAATGGAATACTACTCAGCAATCAAAAAGGAGGAAATCATGAAATTTGCAGGCAAATGGTGGGATCTAGAAAAGATCATTCTGAGTGAAATATCCCAGAAGGAGAAAGACAAACATGGGATATACTCACTTATATAGATACTCACTTATATACTCACTTATAAGATATGATAAACATAATGAAATCTATACACCTAAAAAAGATAATCAATTGAGTGGACATGGGGTAAGATGATCAATCCTCATTTAGAAAGACAGATGGGATATGCATTGAACGTATGACAGGAGTCTACTGAGCACATCTGAAAGACTCTAACTAGCAGTGTTTTCAAAGCAATGACTCATGACCAAACCTTTGGCAGAGTACAGGGAATCATAAGAAAGAAGGGGAGTTAGTCTGATGGGGAAAGGATAGGAGCTCCACAAGGACCAAATATATCTGGGCACAGGATCTTTTCTGAGACTGACATTTAACCAAGGACCATGTATGGATATAACCTAGAACATCCACTCAGATGTAGCCTATGGTAGCTCAGTAACCAATTGGTTTCCCAAAGTGAGGGGAACAGGGACTATTTCTAACAGGAACTCAATGACTGGCTCTTTGGTCTCCCCACCCCAGAAGGGAGGAGCAGTCCTGTTAGGCCACAGAGGAGGGCTTTGCAGCCAGTCCTGAAGATACGTGATAAAACAGGATCAGATGAATGAGGAGGAGGTCCCCCCTATCAGTGGACTTGGAAAGGGGCACAGTGGAGATGAGGGAGGGAGGGAGGGACTGGGAGGGAATGAGGGATCAGGACACGGCTGGGATACAGAGTTAATAAAATGTAACTGATAAAAAAAAATAAAAAATAAAAAAAGAAGAAATTTGAGACAGCACATTCAAGCAACTTAATGGCTCACTTAAAAACCCTAGAAAAAGAAGAAGCAGACACACCAAGAAGGAGCAGACGGCTGTAAATAATCAAACTCAGGGCTGAAATCAATCAATTAGAAACAAATAAAACAATTCAAAGAATCAGTGAAACCAAGAGCTGGTTCTTTGAGAAAATCAACAAGATAGACAAACCCTTAGCCAAGCTAACTAAAAGGCAGCGAGACACCATCCAAATCAATAAAGTAAGAAATGAAAAGGGGGACATAACTACAGACACTGAGGAAATCCAAGAAATCATTAGGACTTACTTCAAAAGTCTATACGGAACAAAATTTGAAAATTTAAATGAAATGGCCAATTTTCTTGATCAATTCCACTTACCAAAGCTAAATCAGGACCAGGTAAATCAATTAAATAGTCCTATATCCCCCAAGGAAATAGAAGCAGTCATCGAAAGTCTCCATTCCAAAAAAAGCCCAGGACCTGATGGTTTCAGCGCAGAAATTTACCAGACATTCAAAAAAGAGCTAACTCCAATTCTCTTCAAACCATTCCACAAAATCGAAACAGAAGCAACATTACCAAACTCATTCTATGAAGCCACAGTCACCTTGGTACCTAAACCGCACAAAGACCCAACCAAAAAAGAGAACTTCAGGCTTTATGAACATGGATGCAAACAATACTCAACAAAACACTCGCAAACCGAATACAAGAACACATCAAAGATATCATCCACCATGACCAAGTAGGCTTCATCCCAGGTATGCAGGGGTGGTTCAATATACAGAAATCCAACAATGTGATCCACCATATTAACAAATTGAAAGAAAAAAAAAACACATGATATTCTCCCTAGATGCTGAAAAAGCCTTTGACAAAATCCAACATCCATTCATTTTTAAAGTATTGGAGAGATCAGGGATACAAGGCACATATCTAAACATAGTGAAGGCAATATACAGCAAACCTATAACCAACATCAAACTGAACGGAGAGAAACTTAAAGCAATCCCACTGAAATCAGGGACAAGACAAGGCTACCCACTCTCTCCATATCTCTTCAACATAATTCTGGAAGTCCTTGCTAGAGCAATAAGACAGTTGAAGGAGATCAAGGGGATACAAATTGGAAAGGAAGAAGTCAAATTATCACTATTTGCAGATGATATGATAGTATACGTGAGTGACCCCAAAAACTCTACCAGGGAACTCCTACAGCTGATAAACACCTTCAGCAAAGTGGCAGGATACAAAATTAACTCAAAAAAATCAGTAGCCCTCCTGTATACAAAAGACAAAAGGGCTGAGAAAGAAATAAGGGAAACAACATCCTTCACAATAGCCACAAATGACATAAGGTACCTCGGAGTAACCCTAACCAAGGAAGTCAAAGACTTGTATGAAAAAAATTACAAGTCTCTGAAGAAAGAATTAGAAGAAAATATGAGAAGATGGAAAGATCTCCCATGTTCGTGGCTTGGCAGGATAAACATAGTAAAAATGGCCATTTTACCAAAAGCAATTTACAGATTCATAGCAATTCCCATCAAATAACCAACACAATTCTTTACAGACCTGGAAAGAAAAATTCTCAACTTCATATGGAATAAGAAGAAACCCAGAATTGCTAAAACAATCCTCTACAATAAAGATCTTCTGGAGGTATCTCCATCCCTGATCTTAAGTTGTACTATAGAGCAACAAATTTAAAAACTGCATGGTACTGGCATAGAAACAGAATGGTGGATCAATAGAATGGAACAGAGGATCCAGAAATAAACCCACATACTTATGGACACCTGATCTTTGACAAAGACACCAAAACCATACAATGGAAAAAAGATAGCATCTTCAACAAATGGTGCTGGTCTAACTGGATGTCTACATATAGAAAACTGAAAATAGATCCACACTTATCACCCTGCACAAAACTGAAGTCCAAGTGGATCAAAGACCTCAACATAAAACCAGACACATTAAATCGGCTTGAAAAAAAAGTGGGGAGTACCCTAGAACTCATTGGTACAGGGGAAAACTTCCTGAACAGAACACCAACAGCACAGGCTCTAAGAGCAACAATCAATAAATGGGACCTCATGAAATTGAAAAGGTTCGGCAAAGCAAAGGACACTGTCATCAAAACAAAGCAACCACCTACAGATTGGGAAAGAATCTTCACCAACCCTTTATCTGACAGAGGACTCATATCCAGTATATATAAAGAACTAAAGAAGCTGAAAAGCAGCAAACCAAGTAATCCACTTAAAAAATGGGGAATAGAGCTAAACAGAGAATTCTCTGTAGA